>NW_016690410.1:632593-923128 GCF_001604755.1 Lepidothrix coronata | reverse complement strand
ATAATAATAATAATAATAATAATAATAATAATAATAATAATAATAATAATAATAATAATAATAAAAATCACCAAACAATCCGGGGACAGAAGAGAATTAAGATGGCTTATGCTTTGTTCCTCACATCGATAATGATAAAACAAACAGGAAATGGGAGAGTTATGGAGTCATATGCCTCCATGTGCAACAGAAAGGAAAATTCACTCTGAAATTTGGGTTAACCAGAAATTTATTGTGTAAGGAAATATTTGATCTGAGACCTAGTTCTCATGTCAATCAATTTAATTTTTTCACATACATTAGAAAATATGTCTTTCCCAGTGTGCAATATTTAATTAGACCTTCATGAGATTTTAAAGCAGGCTCCAAGGGTTTTCATAACTCCATCGTCTTGCAAGTTCACATGCCAAATTTACATAAATGGAGACAAAGAGATTAAAAAAGCAGGGAATGTAATGAAAAATTCTGCCATCTAAGACCTTAGGAGGAACAAAAGGGATAAGAGGAAAAGGTACTCAAGAAAAAAAGTATGAAAAAAAGAGAATTAATAAAAGAAATGTGCATGAAAATAAATTTGAAGAACTCATACCTTATGATGCCTAACAAAAATAATAGCTCTTTTAATCTGTAGATCTTGTACTTCAAAGTATAAAGGAAAATTCATTATCGTAATTTTACTAAAAGGAAGAAAAACAGGTATCATATTTTGATTGTCAAATGAGGACTGAAAACATATTGTACCTCAGTCTCATATCCTTCCTCTTCCTGTTGCCAACTGGTTACCTCATCTTGTTTTTTTATTATTTTCCCCCACAAAAACAAGTGCTAATCACCAGCTCCTTTTGACACTATCTCCAGAGATCAGTGTTAAAAACTAATCTCCAGCCAATGGCATTCCCCATTTGTCTCCAACAAGGAACTTCCATCAGGTCTACAGATCCACTCACTTCTGGTATTCAGCTCATGCAACAACATGATAGACAATTAGACCTAATCTACCTCTACATTCCTCTCTCACTCCCAAGAAAAGATTTTAGACCATCTTCTTACTCCCCTCTAAACATTAAAGTCAGCATGTCTGCATGGTGACTATAAAGCATGGCATAATATTCTCAGGTTTTCCCTGCCACATAGGAATATTCCTACCATTTGAACAAAGAGGTTTTCTATGGCTTTCTTAGTTCAGGAACAGCAATGAAACATGCTTCATCTGTCTCTCTCCTCCCACTGGCTCATGCTGGGATCAAGTATGTGTAAAGCCAAATCCAGATCTTTACAGTATGCTCTCACTAGGTTGAGTTCTTGAAAGTCATTTTATGCATCTCTTCAGGGTGCTCTCATCAACTGAGTCATCACTGAAGAAAAAGCTGGAGGAAGTAAAGGGGAGGAATATGCAAAGAGATGACAGAATATATTGTAAAAGATATACATAAAAAAATATAGATTTGAGAGGTAATCATTTTCATTGTGTATACCAGAGGACAGAGGGTGAGTTCATGAAACAAGGTTTGAAACAATTAGTAAACAGTAAAGTTCAAGCAAGAAGAGGAGTGGATGAGAGCTGGTATTTGAGCAGGACCATACTCTGCAGTCAGAAGATAGAGTCTGAGTGTTTTTCAACTCTAAATACTCTGCCAGATTCCTGCTCCCCTTATTCCTGTCCCTTGGTATCTCAGCTGTAACAGGAACTTATGTCACTGAAAAACATGAAGAAGAAATTAACGCAGAAGAGTTAAGGAACAATTAAGATGATTTTCACAGCAGCATGTTGCATTCCCTGATATGGACCAAGACAAAAGCAACAACAAAAATTACACTAGTCAAGGTGGGAGCTGTGAAGGATGTAAATAGGTTTAAAATAAGATTTGCATTGCTGCATCAAGAAAAAGCAATGTGACTTTATGACTAATGATTGAAAAACAAAATGAAATTATATTGATGGGAAGGAATGCAGTGCCTAGAGAGCTACTCACCTAAATAAGATGTATACAGTATGGAAGTACAGATTTTCCTTATGCTGAGAAGGCCTCGATTAACAGCACAGAGAGTAGAGTGGGAAGAAGATTGAGATTTTATAATTTATGATGATAAAGCCTACCATAGCATATCTTTGCTGGCCTTACAAAGGGGAAGAACCAGCACCCAGGTCATCTTTCTCCCACGAGGGAGATGGACAATAGACAGCTTGCCACCGCATTTCTTCCTATTTCATGAAGGTACCAAAGAGCCACAGTGTTTCTCAGTCAATCTGGCAATTGTCCTGACAACTGGTGAATGGAGAAAAAAGAATAGCTGGGACAGAAGGAAGTTCCGTCTGAATATAAGGCAAACCTTTTCTACTGAGCGGGTGACTGAGCGTTGGCACAGGTTTCTCAGAGAGACTGTAGAGTCTCCATCCCTGGAGATACTGAAAAGCTGTACAAGGTCCTAGTGAGCCTGCTGTAGGTGACCCTGCTTGAGTAGGAGGGGCTGGCCCAGATCACCTCCAGAAGTCCTTTCCAAGTTCAACCACCTTGTGATTCTGCAATTCTATGAAAAAATTTAATGAGTGTAGGGGGATTTTTAACTTATCTGTCAGCTTTTCTTACGTATCATATGTATTTTGAGTTTGGACAGTCATTTCATCCTTTAATGCTTCCCTTTCCTCATCTGTAAATGGGGTTTAACTATACCTATTTTCCAAGGACCACATTTCATAACTAATGCAATCCATTCACATGCAGAAAACCTACGCACTGTTTATAACCTTAAGTGGAACATCAGTGATATCCAAATCTTGTCAACCCAAGGAGCTGTGGGTTAAATGTCACTCTCCCTTTGCAAAGCCTCTAGGATACCTGGAAATCATAAGAAGCATTAACAGCACAAAACATTCACCTTGTTTTCTGTGTAGGCTGGGGAATGCCACAGCTACCAACATTTTATGATTTCAAGACATTAAAATTTGTCTCATGTCACAATCCATACGCTTGGGTTGTTATTTTGTGTAGTTAAAATCTGAACATGCTTCTCTGCTGCAGATAATTAGTGATATGCATATGGGAGATGATACAGCTCATCGGACAGTCTTTGCTGTGACAGTTGACAGTGATGACAATGCAGTCTGTTCCAAAGAGGGAAGGGGACCAGTGTTATCAGGAACTGATTTTTGTCTTCGTTAAAGCCTATACTTATCCATTATTTCCCCCTAAACATACCTACTGCTCAGATTTATTTGAAAGTATAAAATTAACTTTTTACTCATTCAGTTTTATTATTTATTTATACATAATAATATGTATATTATTATAGTCAGCACTCAAATTGAAGCCTTTGTGAAAACTAACTCTACATCCATCTTTTGATGTTGTCAGGGTAAACAGTATACAAGGAGTTTACTGTTTACTTCTGGATGCTAAACGGTTACATATTATAAAAGATGTGGGATATCAGCATCCAGAATATTTGGTTTACAACAGATTATGAGGACAGTTAAATCAGAAGTTGTAGAAATAGTAATCAATATCTAGTGAGCTGTTTCAGTAATTTAGTGGAAAGGGAGAGTGAAGATGTGATAAAGGTTTTTTGTGATGACGATGATGCCATTATGCTGCTAATAATCTGATCCAGCCTCCCAGACAAGTCCCATCTATTTTCTCTTTCTTTCTAAACTATCAAAATAACCTTCCATTTAGATCTTTCTTGAAGAAAAAGGTAGTCAAACTTCAACTTTCCAAATCTATTCCTGAAACTCAGCAGGAGAGTCAGATGGTTTCATAGAGAACATCTTTTTTTATTCCAGCTACTGGACGTGCCTTCATTTTTCAGCTTTTGAGAAGACAAACCACAAATCAAAATCCACATAGACATTTATGAAATATTTCATGTGCCAAACAGTAAATTGGATGGTTTTTTACTTTTGTAGGTCATGGAAGTTGATATTTGCACTGTATGTAGTTTGGATATCTGTTATAAAAACATTGCACACATTTAGCCAGAGAAAAATATTTTAATTGTCTATTCACATGCATTTTATGCCCACCCAATGAAATCCACTTTATCACCTTGTTCTATGTCCATTAGTGATCACATTTGGAAACAAGATAATAAACCTGATATGCCTGTCATATGATTTTAAAAGTCAAATTCAGTGTCCACATCTACAGAGCAAAAATGTGAATGCCTAACTTACCAATTAAAACACGCATCCTTATTTCAAGGGAAGGCTAATAAACACTGCCATACCAAGTGCCCTCCTCTGTATGGTAGTAGGTAACAGAGAAGTCCTCCCCTTCCCAGCCTATCAGAACCATCACAGTTCTCACACCACTACATATGCCACGTAACGTACTCTGAAAACTGATGAATCCTTCTCTCCTCACTGCTTTCCCCTAGAAGTCATGACAGGTTTGCTCTTAATTTACTTGCCAGTTCTGAAAAGGATTAAACCCTGTATTTGCAGCCAAAAATAATGTTTCCCCTAAAACTTGAGTTTCAAGTTTGGAATACTTGACCACTGATGTCCAGAGCCTTAACACAACATTACACAGCAGTAATGGTGACTTAGCTGTAGATCACAGGTGGGTGTCACCTACGCTTGACGGCATCAGAGGGAAGTATCTTCCTCCTCATCTTTTTCCTTGGTTTTGTTGTCCAGTTCTATATGCACCCAAGGTTTTCTGGTTAATTTTTTTTCCATCTCTAATTATAGCTATTGAAAAATGTTTTCTTGTCACCTGCATACTAAAAACTATCTCAGAATACACTACCTACTTGCAAATTTTTGTTTCCATGTGGCATGAGGTTTGGGATAAATGATCATTCTTATTGGAATACATTGGAATAATATAGTTGTCCATGGAACATAACTGAGAAAATGAGAAATTGCTACCCTCTCCAGCTTCGCAAAGTACTAAATAAAGAAATATCCTATCAAAGCTGAATATCACCAGTGACATCCAGCCACAAAATTTTCTTTTAAAAAGGGAAAAAAGAGAAATTCAACTGATGTAACTATTAGCAGAAGAGATGATACATATTATGTGCATGTATTAATAACAAATATTAGCCTCCAAGATTTTAGAACTAAGTGCTAGAAGCAGTAAGAAAAACTTCATAGAGATATAAAAGCTGTGTAGAATTCTTTTCCTTCTCAATAGGATTAGCTGAGCATAGCATTGTATATAACACCATGGTACAGGATCAGTGCTAGCACTAGAAAATCATCTCTTGTGGAGAGGCTTGACAAAGTGCATGGTAGGTTGTATGGTACAAATACAAATTCAGAGGGTTCAGGTATTGAAAGCAAGGCTTAGAGCTTTCAATCTAGGCATAGGCATGTAGACATAGACAGCATGGTTGATTCAAACTGACACAGAATTAATACATTCTTTTCCTTTCAAATCCAAGTTTCTGCTCACAGCTCCTACTTCTGGATCTGGAGATATTACACGTTTCTGCAACCATTTTTCATGTGAGATTTGAGAAGAGGTTTTTTTTTTCAGAACAGAAAAGCCAAAATGAGGAGACTGAGACTCATATTTTGGGGAAGGACAACCATTAAGAGAGAGCAAAAGAAAAGGAAAAGAGGGAAGAAGGAGATGCCAAAGAATATGAGTGGAAAAACAGAAAACAGATACCGAGTTCTACGAAGATTCATAGGGAGAAGGGATACCTTCGTTTAAGGCTCATACTCATCCTTTCATTCAAACAAAAATGTATTCTCAAACAGTGGGCTTTTACTTTTGGGTGGACTCTAGTTTTTAAGGGAGTGAAGCAAAGAGGGAACTCAAGTGTTTTCATGGCAGTGGGGTTTCTTCTCTCCTGGTCTAGGTAGAAGTATCATTAGCTGTGTTCTGCAAAAAAGCGGCTCGTGAGCAAAAGCACAGATGATTGTCTTTTGAACAGACAGTCGTTCAGTCCATGAAATCTGCGGAGTCATCAGGGTTGTGAAATGGGAAAATAACATTTGTTGTTGGAGGGGAGGGAATGGGAACAGGAGGGGAGAAGACAGAAGTGAGAGCAAGTTTTGCCCTTTCTCAAAGTCACACAGAAAGTCAGAACCTCCCAATCATTTCCAATGAAGCAAAAATCTCTGTCCTGAAATTATGAGGAAAGAGGATGCTTTCCATTTCCTTTTGCCTTAAAATTGCCCTTTGAAACTGGTTCACACCAGCACCATCAAAATCTTTGCAAACACAGAGCGAGAGGACAGACAAGAATCAGGTTTATAATGAAGTGAGGTAGAAAACAGGTGAGGACAGCTTTTTCCCTGGCTCTTCCCAGCTTTGCAATGAAAGGTTTTCAGTGCTCTAATTATAAATGAAAGCTCAAGTTCTTGTGTGAGTCAGTGTTTGAAGGAGCTGCAATTTTGCCCTTTAAAGCATTTCCTCAGCCAGACAGCTGGATGGGGGGAGGGTGATTTTCCATGTTTTATAAGGTGGGCAGAGAAGGACAGTCAGCTGCAGAGAATAAGGCACCACAGCTGCCCCACATTAAAAAGAGGTGCAAAAAAGCTCGTGAATAGCTTGGCCAGGTGGATTTATTTTTCTTGTCACCGAACAACTGTGGTAAAACATAGAAGGCAAAAATGCGCCACTGCTGAAAAAAACCCCTCAAAACCAAAACCTAAGAATCCCATCTATGACATAAATATGTTGTGTGGGGAAAGGACAGATACTTGTGAGGGATCATTCACCTAATTTAATGGAAGTAATATGCTTCAGTCAATGAGTTGTTGGGTGATGTTAAGCACACTTCCTGGCCTTTTTTAAACTGTGCTTTTCTAGAGAGAAGGTATTGGAGATAGTAACAAGTCCTAGTACTGGGGTGCAATGAGGATAAGATCCATGGAGGGTTATGAAAAATTCAGATATTTAAGGAGTGAGAACAGAAACTTTAGCTATATAGAAAAAGAAGAGGATAATCCACTCTCACGTACAACAAAGAGCAGTAAAGAACTAATTGAAAAAATCTTCATGATACTCTACAGATGAGTCCGTCTGCTCTTTGAAGCTCACTAACACCTGGACATAACCTGTCACAGTTACAGGGGACTTTTTATAAGCTTAAGAAAGAAGAAAAGCAGTCCATATGAGACAGGTAATAAAACTCTGTGCTATTACACTTTACAGAAACTAAAATATTGTTGATAGTAATTCAACGTGCATAGCCCTATATCAGCAATGATGGCTTGGGTTCATATAAACATCCAGGGACGCTCCTGAGTTACCACATTTGAGAAGCATTATGAGAAATAGAACAGCGACTGATATCTCTGCTTTACCTGACAATTTCACGCACATTAACGTTTTCCCTACTTGCTTTCCTAGACCTTAAAAGCTCTCCTCATCACAGGAGCCTTGGAAAGTACTGTCCCATAGGGAACAGTTTCTGTTCTCGGGATGGTGTGAATGCCTGTTCTTACAGCTGTTCCCAGCTGTAGGCAGCCTTTCTTTACAGGAGGAAGGAATAATAAAAAAAAAACAACTTCTTTGTCCACATCATTCTATATCATAAGGATGCCCCAGGAAAACACTTCAGAAAAAAAACCCACATTTTCATTAGTACAATTTGAGGAGCAAAATGATTGTATGAAAATCACACTCAGTTCTGCCATGGAGACAAACTTTGGCAGGCTTAACAGCCTAGACTTTAATATGTCTCTCATCTGAAAATGATAATTTCATTCAAGGGGATAAGCTAATAAAAAAAAAAGTTATAAAATTGATTAGACGAAGGTCTCTGCTTTTGCAGGGTTTATTTTTCTCTCAAAATATTAATTTAATACCAGAGCCTTTATTTAGACTAAATTACAAAGAGAGGAAAATTAAAAATATGATGCAACAGTTTGAGAAGCTAAACAGGAAAATTACTTGGTGTGCAATGCATATTGAGTGTTCATAGTTCCACTGTGAGAAATCAGTTCCACAAGCAACAGAGAATAGTGCAGTTGAGATGACTTCAGATGCTAGTTTCCAGCTGGCGCAGAAGTCTCCGGTTTACTTAGTGGCATAAACCACATTTTTTCCAACATATTAGGGTCTAATCAGTAACACTGGATCACAACAAATGATATCCCACTGTGCTGGAGAATAAAAGCAAGTAGATTTCATAACAACTAGAGATACTAAAATAAATCGTAATGAAAATTTCTTCTGATTAATAGAGACTCATTTTTTAAATACACTATTTACTTGCAGTGATTTAATATGTGGTTTATGTGCCCTTACTCTACCCTATGGACAGCATGGCTCATTTGATATGAGGTCTACTGACTTTTTAGATATGTGTCTGTGTGTATTCCTGTCACCTGACACCCTAGTTTTAAGAAGAGTGTAACAGGGTGGTTGAGCGGACCTCCTTCCTGTCAGTATAGGCTGTGCTTAAACAATAGGGCAGAAAGATAATTGCTGGTTGTCCAAAAGACAACAAGCTGTTCATAGTCTCCTCATGATAAGAGCTGGCCCCTGACTTGAAGAGAAACAATAGCCTGAAGAAAAGCTGGGGGGGCGGATTTGAGGCAGAGGACCAGGGATACCACCATAATAGTAACTATTAAGCTTGAGAGCCCAATATTTCTGTAAAAAATGTTTCATGGAGGAAGTCCATCTGAAATCATCAGTTTCCAGAAATCTGTAAGACCAAAAGTTTACACAAACATTTAATATCACAAAATTGTGCTTATATTCCTTTTAGTAGAAAAGCAGGGCATTAGGATTTAAAAGTGTAAACAGCAACTGTATAAAGAGGGGCATCCAGTGGGGAAGACTTATTCCTGAAACACTTATGTAATGCTGAGAGTCCCCATTCATCCCCAGCTTCTTCTTTTATACACAAGTTCCTCAGACCAAGGTGCTCATAGAAAAATAAAACAAAACAAAACAAAACAAAACAAACCTCTTTAGGGCTTCTCTTGCCCTTTGGTAAAGCACAGCAAACAGTCCTGTCATATCTCCAAGGTGGGGCATGGGAACTGCAGCAAGGGCAGAAGCCGGGCAATACCATGGTCTCTTCCCTCTTCCTGCTTTCAAAGTCCACCCATGGCTGTATGCACCTCCCCCTGCTCCCCCCAGCAAATCCAGCACTCAACACAAAGGAGGGAGGCAGCCAGTCGTTTGCCATGATTTCCTATCAGACCAAGCTGCATGGCTCTTTCCCGTGCTGCACTACAGGAACTGTACTATATCCCCAGGTGTTAGGAAACTGGAGCTGATTTCTTTCCACTCACAGTTAAGTGAATGATCCTTTGTTTTTACTTGTTTAAAGTAATTTTAAAAAGCCTTGTGCCAGTAAGTAGTTAATTTCCCTTTATTACGTGACAATAGCTTAAAAAAAAATTACTTGCAGTTGTTAGGGAAGCTTTGAATTCCACTTCAGAAAAAGGCCAAATTATTTATTAAAATTAAGTGCCTGTTACTTTTAACCAGACAAACATTGGGCTTAAAGGCATTTATTGCCCCAGTACAATATAACAGACTAATTGTGGAAATTGTAATACCTTTTTTACTCTTGAAAGTAATTATTTTACCTGGAACAAATTGGAAGAAGAAATTTCTCCCTACCCCCTTCAGTTCTACAGACTTCAAGGCGTATCTCTGAAATATGAACATCTATTTCACACTGTTTGCTTTAAAGAGGAATAATAAAATCCTAGATTTACATGACAACTTTTATGTAAAAAAGTATAAAAGCTTTTTATAATGATATTGTGTAGATTACAAGACTGTTGAGAGAGAGCCAGGTAGATCTGTATGGATACATATACACAAGCGTACACTTTTATAAATGCATCCACATATATACATCATGCAATGCAATGCTAATGGACAGTTATGTTTGTAATAGACATCATGTAATATAATGCTAATAGACACTTATATTTATAGTAGAGTGGGCAAAGGCTTTTAAAATAAATCTATATGAAGAAATAAAATGAGCAAGTAATTTCTTTTCCTTTTGCAACCCCCGTAGTGTGCAGGTGTGAGTGTCCCCCGTAGGGGTATTAAATTTCAGTGAAATTAAAAGAATTAATAAAAACCTGCAGGAAAAGGCGGTGAGAATGAATGTGCAGTATACAACTACACTCTGAGTGCATTTCTTTTTTCTGTCTTGTATCCTCTCCTCTCAACCTTTTCCCTTGCTCTGCTCCCCAAAGGCTTCTATAGCATTCTTTCTATCTTCCAACACATGGCTCTCCTGGCAGCATGCCCTTGCTGTACAAGACAGTATAGGGCTACGATCTTCGAGTGAGCACCCAACAAGCTCTTCCCTGGAGCCAGACTCTGTAATTGCATTAGGACACTCATACCACCATTGGAACTGACATTTCTCTACAGTTTTGGCTTCGTACAGAATAGGCATGCCCACGCTTACAGAGATTGCTCATGGATTGCTGTAAGGGCACGGAAAGGAGAAGTGCTTTTAAACAGTTCCAGCAGAAGACAAGAGTTGGTCTCACCCACTCCCTGTCTCCACATGCCCTGTAGGGATCTGGTTCTACCACCCCTTTCAGATTTTGCATGTTCTTCCCCAGCTTTCCAGCACACCAGAAGACTTTGCTTTTGTCTTCCCACATTTCTTACTTCTCCTCAAGAAAGCCTTCAATTCTGCAAGACTTTTAGACCATGCCTGGCAGAAATTTGAAGACTTGCTGAAAATCAGAGATAATGAGCAGAAGCAGGAAGATGACTTTGGAGAAAGAGAGTGGGCCTGGAGGCAATCTCATTATGCAAACCCACTGCAAAATGTTCTCACACAGCTGAGCTGAACTTGCCTGCATAAGATGTCCTAGCCCTAGTTAAAGCTAGATTTATGGCTCAGCCTCAAAAAATAAAATAATATTTTTAAAAAGGACAATTAGAAGAGAATAATAAAGGACAACTGGAAGAGAATAAAGATTTGAGGACCATGCTGATGAATTCATCCTTTTCAATTGCCAATTTGATTTCCTGAGACAAATGGAAGACTCTTACAGTACCAGCAATACATGGTTTCAATACATGAAACCTTTATTAATGAGACAGAGTGAAGCACAATAACTATATTGGGGCCCTGTGTTACATGACAAAGCGCTAAGAGTATCAATGCATGTTCCAACATTAGGCAAAAATATATCTACTATGTTTCAAAGTTATGATAGATTTCCACCACTTCACTTCCTCAAATTAAAATTTTTGGGTGTTTTCTGTTTGGTTCGGTTTGGGTTGGGTTGATTTGATTTTTGCTAAGTACAAACCTCTTTATAATATCTTTTTTTTGAAAATACATTATTCTCTAAGGTTTATAGAATCTATCAGATAAAATTAAAACCAAACCAGACCCACAAAAACAAGTTGAACCCAAACTTTATCAAGGTAAAAGCCCACTGATTGTAGCAACAGAGCCAGACCTGTTATGAAGTCCTAATATCCTTGCGCTGTTAAATGGAAGTAAATGTAACAAAAAAGCAAATCTTCAAATTCCAAAGTCATCAACTCTCCAGTGAGTCTGTATCATGACCCTCCTATCAGACCAAACTCTTAGGCCATTGACAATCCCTCGATGTTGGAAACCAGTCTCATAAGCAAACCAGGGAAATTTTCAAATGGATGCAAAATTGTGGTTAGAATAATACATTCATGGTCAAACTGAAGAGTATTATATCATGATACATTAGAGGTTATACCACAGGCATTTGACCTGGCTTTGGTTTTATTCATGATTTTAATTGATCACAATAAATGTTTATTTATTTTTTCTAAGTGAAAAAAGCAAGTTGGATTGCAAGTTCCTTGGAAGACAAGACTGAAAATAAGATGTATCGAAAAAGTGGAAAGCCACTCTGAAGAGTAAGATGAAATTCAATAGGCACAAGTCCAAAGAAAACCAAGTGAACAAGTGACTAGCCTGACTGGCTGAAGGAGAACCAGTGAATACAGCACACCACAAACTGCACATGCTAAAATTAAGAGGATGTTGTTATTAAAATTAGGAGGATGCTGTTGTAGAAAGGGAAGGTCTAACAGCACAGCATATTATGCAGGACCACTGGGCAGAAGAAACCACAGTCATGGTTCTAGTTCAGCTTATGCTGGTACCAAGGAACAAATTACTATCACTGGTTTTGGATAACATATATTGAGAAAGACAAAAGGAAACTGTTATAAAGAGAGCAAAAAGCAGCAAGAAAGATAAGGGGATGAACAGATGTAATCTATGGGGAAAGTCTAAAGGAAACCAAACTGTTTAGGTTAAGAAAAAGAAGGCTAATAGAAGACATGATAACACACTTCCATTTTACAATTGGTTGCTATAAAAAGGAAAATCAATAGCCCTCTAGAGCCAATAAGGATAGAAAACAAACAAAAGAGGAGTTTGTAGGAATCCTACTTGGTTTAAACAAATCTGATTCTTTCAGATGTTAAGGAAAATTTAAACCAGGGTGAAGCATGGGAATAGACTCTGTAGGGATTGCTACAAAATATATTTCCCTGGAGCTTTATAAGAATAGATTGTACAAGTATCCAGTAGGTATATACATAGTAATATTTACCATGAAGTAAAGCAGAGAGCCATTGAGCCTCTCTTGAGGTCTTTTCTCATTCCCATTCTCATGTTTCAGTGTTCATAGGTATTTTGAAGATGAGTTATAATGAAAAAAAAATCAGCTTATGGTTTTGTTAAATATTATTCACTCTTTTAAACAATGTGTATTGGTCATCTCCTGTACTACATAACTCCTATGGAATTATTTCTGTCTCCTGATAATTCGGTGTTTTCAAGTATTGTACAGAAAGCTTCTGCTAGAAATATGTTTCTGCTATGCGTTTGAAATTATTTTTTTCTGAGAGTTGATCAAATTGTGTTATTTTATGTAAATATTTCTATTAAGATTTAAAATTCTGACAAATTATAAGCATCTACATAAATTATTTCAAAACTGTCAGAGATGCTTATCAAAATCTTATGTTTTTCATAAATATTGGTGCATTTTTAATGAAAAAAATATCACGGACATCATACTTTTTTTTCTCATGTAAATGCTCAGCAAGATCAAATCAAATTGCTATAGACATTGCAAAAGCTGAATGCTATTTGCTCCAGATGCTTCTAATCCTTTTTTTCTATATTAATCCAGTTGTCTTCATAGCAGAAACAAAAGCCAAAAAAAAGTAGAAAGAGAGACAAACGTAAAAAACGCCACTACCTGGAGGAATCAAGGTTTCCCTTACAGTTTTGTGATGCCCTTTTGGTAAGCTGTATTGCCATTTCAAAGCCAACCCCAAGAGTGCATTGCTTTTAGCACACAGAAAAGCGTTCCTGCAAAAGTGCTTGTACCTTTTTAACAGCACAATTGCCTATTGGGATAGGAAAAAGAGCACAGGTTTGTTAGATAACTAGATCAACAGTAGGATGAACGTTACTATAACTAAATCTGCCTGGGATTTCTCTTCTTCCCAGCCCAGATCTACACAGCTGTGTTATATAAGCCTGAGGTGTTGATTTGGCTTCAGACATTCTGCAGTAGGCACCTGACTCATGATCTGGAAGTATCTATTTGTCTCAATAGCCTCTAAAGGAGGTTGAGTATGACTGAATTGGAGTCATACAGCAGTCTTTTAGATGTACAAATGAAATTGCACTCTTTTCCCCAGCCTAAAATGGAACAGAAATTGCTGTCACTTTCTAAATATCGAATCTCACAAAATGACTGTAAAATCAGAATAAGGCCCGGAGGACTCTTGGAAATCTTACCAGTGGAGTTGTGTTTCTTGGTGAGAACTGCAATCATTTATTTGATGTAGCTAGAATGAAATAAGAAAAGATATAGCTCCACAAGAGTATCTGAATATTCATTTGCATAATTACTACTGATCGCCTAAAATAATAATAAAAATTGTTTTCAAGGAAAATTCTGTTTTCCTTTCTTAATATAAACATCAGAAAAGGTCCTAAGTCCACCAAAAATACCTATAACAGTATGCCTAATGACCATGACCTTTATGACTGCTCATCAATCCTCTCTAACACTGCAAGAGAGAAGAGGGTTGTCTCATAGACTCCAAGCCCACCAAGGCACATCTTGTAGAGAAGCATCTCCCCATCACACAGCAAAAATAGAATATTGCACACAAAAAATGGCCCATTCCATTCATTTTTACTGCTCAGCATCTTAAACCAAACTCAGATGAAACCACCCTAAGACTCTTCAAGAAGTCTACATTTCCCAGTGAGGGTCCCTGATGTGAGCATTGCACGTGGCGGTGATGTGCAATGAGTTATGTAACACAAAACACTTGGGCGTGCTGAGAATTGATTTGTTCTAAAAGCAACACAACAGAGCAGGTCAAATACAGCCTTGAAGAGCAGAGGAAAGCCACCACTCCGCACCTTTATTCCTCCAGACTGTAAATGTCTTCTCCATCAAAAGCCTGACCTGCCTGGTGG
Source organism: Lepidothrix coronata (assembly GCF_001604755.1). Classification (NCBI taxonomy): domain Eukaryota; kingdom Metazoa; phylum Chordata; class Aves; order Passeriformes; family Pipridae; genus Lepidothrix; species Lepidothrix coronata. Next base: position 908,722 of record NW_016690410.1, on the reverse strand, counting down.
TATGTCTGCCGGCTCCTGTGCTTTGAGATCTCTGTCAGAAATGTTTGACCCTGGGGATTTAAACCAGAAAGTCTGTCACATTTTGTAACAGGTGAAACTGACTTATTTTGAAGCCTGGTCAATTTATCAAGTTGTTATAATGGCAAGATTGTCACTTGCTGTTATCGATGACATACAGTTCAGAGCAAAGCTGGCCATCAAGTTAACTGCAGGCAAATTCACTGGGGCACCAGCTGCAACACAAACAAAACCCACCACCCCATTAATTGAGGTATTGAAATGTGACTTCTGAAAGATGAAAAAAAACCCATAAATTTCAGGCAGCTGAGTAAGAGAAAGGAAATGAAATTGTGACAAACTAGTTTTAGGTAATGTTTGCTGTCTCTATCATGTCTTACTTAGAAAACATGACAGAGGCCATCAGCTCTAGATCAGGTAGTGCCTTTCCCTTGTCTTACAACACCTGTGTGTTTCTGCAATACCATAGATGTCAATGAAGTTGCACCAGTGAAAGACAGTGAAGAATCAGGCTAAGTGATTTTGTCTCAGCTTTGTTTTGATGCTTTTAAAAGACTTATACTTTTGAACTTTTCATAGTAAAAGTAGCACCATTTTCATCTACTTTCTGCATTTATAAAATAAATGAACTGTACAACTCATACTTGTGCAGAGCTAACAGGAGTGCATTAATTTTGGACCCTGTTTTATCTGAAAGAAATAGATTGCTATGAATACTTCATCTGTAAAGGATGCGATTGAATGGAAAATTAGCTCAAAATACCCCTGGTATTTTAAAATGTAAGTTAACCTGATATTTCAGTTGTTAAAGAGCACAGTTGCCTTACTGTTAGCTAATTCCAGTGCTAGGCATTAGTGACTTGTTGGGAAGCGTAGGATGCCTATTGCTTTCTGAGGAAAAAAAAAGAAGTACTTTCCAAAATGTCGTGACTTCACTTTTCTCTGACAGAGATAATAAATTACTCTCTTAAAAAAAGCTAATGAAGTTTACCAATGTATGTTTTTAAGGTGCTTTCAATTCCTTGGGTAGAAAGCCAAAGCTTTGTTATTGCTCAAATGAATGTGGATATGTGAGAGCAGAGAACCAGCTAGTTAAGCAGAGAATATTTCCCAGGTGAAGAGGCAGAAAGAAAACCCGCCCTCATGAAGGTCTCAAAATACTCCAGTCTACTGAAACCTCATTATAGAAAGCTTAATAATTCTGCACTGTTAGGACTGGATAACATATACTTCCTTTTATGCTAGAGACAGCATTGAAAATGGTGAGTAGGTTCCTGAATGATATACATAAGTTTGCAGGAAGATAGGGGAGCAGGGCTGCACCTGAGACAGGTGCTAGACAGGTTGTTTACTGCAGCTTTACTACAATGCCAGATCCTGATGAGTAGAGAAATAGATAATGACATGGAAAGGAGATATTTGAATTTTTGTATGCTGAACTTATCCTTCAGAAAATTTAACCATGCCAAACAAAGATATATATAGATTGTCACACTTTTTCAAATTAAAAGAAAAAGAGAAAAGGCACAGTATTTCTGTGCTGGATTCAATACTGAGTCAGAATTTTTGCTTTTTCTTTGTTTTTAACCCTGCTTCCCTTTCTTCCAAGTGCAACCTCATAGGAGATAAAATAGTAAGTTGCTGCTATGTACTTCTATATTTCTCTCTAGGTTACATTGTATGAAATATTTTGGATAAAATCAGTAAGATTTTCCATCTCTACTTCTTTTTAAGCCATCATTCTAAAGGCAAACTTATGCCCAGAGGCCAGCTTGTTAAGCATTTTTCTCCTCATCACTCCTGTTGTTATCTGTCATCCACCCTGCTTCTTGACATTCTCAACTTTTATTTTTGTTAAACATCTGCACCAGCTTGTAAAGGCCATTATCATGTTGCTGGGCTCTAATCAGAAGAGACATTATTGTCAAAGTGAGAAAAAAAGCATCAGTTTCATCGAATTTGAGAAATCACAAGCTCTTTTGCTGCGAAAACACCAGGGTTTTCTTGTATTAATACTTCTTCTCTTTCCTTGTCCATCTAGCACAAGAGCAAGAAAACATCTTGGGAAAGAGGAATCAGTCTGAACCCAAATACAAAAACAACAAGAAAATCCCCCAAAATTGCTCATCAGCCCACTTTTGTTACAGATTAAATATTTGATTGACATTTTCATTAGTTTCTTATTTTCTTTCACATGTTGCTGCTTGACATTAATTGTATCTGCCACACAGGTTCATTGCAATGTGTGTCATTCCCAGCCCCAGTTGATTCTGCAGGTGCTCATCTTTAGAAGACATCCCCGTGAAGCATGAGAGGGAAACAAAAGGTTGGGATTCATCCTAGTATGCCATGCCTTGCTATAAAGCCCTGAGGTTCAGATATGGTTTACTCCCCTTAGCTATTTAAGGTGCAAGTGTGGTCAGCCTGTCATGGAAATGTTTTTCATAATCCTCAGCTTACTAGTTAAGAAATCCATCTCCCACTCCCCCTAACTATCCCTGTGTTGATTTTTTTTTGCTTTTCTTTTTGTGTAGAGAAATTATACTGAACAATTTGAAGACTTAAGTCACAGTATTGTGGTTCCAGCCTGTCAGGGCACCCATCTTTGGGACTAGAGAGCAGAATCCATCCCTCTGCCTGAAAATGACTTACATTTTATACCTGTTTACAACATTTGGGCTCTTATTCTCAAAAGAAGGCAAAAATTGCTGATCCTATCCAAGAGTCCAGAAAAAATGTCTCAGAGAAGTGAAATGTAAATTTTCAAAGGAAAATGCTTCTGTATTGAATACGCATGGTAGCTAAAACACAGACTGATAGATCAACAGAAAACATTTCCCATTCATTGTAAACAGCGATCTCCATGGCTGGTTTGAACATGGATCATGGGTTGAGAGAAGCTCATTGTTGTACAGAGAGTGATTTTAACAGAACTGCTCAAACCCAACAGCAACAACACTTCTTGTTACACAAGTAACAACACTTGTTACTTTCAAGCAGTTCCATCTTAAATTATAGAGATCACATAGGCAACACTAAGACAGTTGATTTTGTAGTACAAGGGACTATCAATCATTAAGATTTCTCCTGGAAAATGTAGCTGCAAATACCTTCTGACAGTAGAGACCAGAGCAAAGGACAGGGACATATTCTTTCAAGCAGACTATTCAACTTCCAGTTGCCATTTTCATGAAGCATGTAAGGTACTGCTGAGAGCTAATCCAGATGTGGGTCAAGAATGACACCCAGTGGACAGACCATGTGGTAGTCCCTGAAGATTTCTATGGATGTCTACTCCATTTGTTTTTCCTAATTTAATGTGCTGCCAGATAATGAGCCATATTAAGGTATTAAACAGTGTCTAAGCCTGTAAGACTGAAGTTGGTTTTTTTCTGTCCAAAATTTGAATCCTCAATAAAGTATTTCAGAGGATTTTCTATTTTTTTTTTTCTCCCTCTACTTGATTTTTATGCATATAATATAGACAGCTTCCCATAGAACCTGAAAACTACGTAGAGCTGGACTAATTTATGAGTCGTATGAAGAAACTGACCTATTCAAAGAAGATTTCCTAACAGTAATAGGTTCACAATGCATGTTCATGTTGGCAGAATGCTCAAAGAGTTTTCCTTTGTCATGACACCATTAATTAAAAACAGCTACCAGGAAATCAACCATCAAAGATGGTTGACCACTAAATCTGGTCTTATTCAAATACATTTTTTTTCACCCAAAAACATTTAATTTGTACCTCATACAGCAGTGAGGTACCTAGCTGATATTTGTGACATGCTTCACTATCCAAAGGAAAGAGCTGGCATATAGTCCTGATCAGCACTGAGGCAGGGCCAAGGAACAAGGATCGGATCCAAATGCACAGGGAGGGGGAAGGGTATGAAGGGAAAGATGTGAGGAAGATAGGAGTTCAGTAAGTGGGAGAAATGTATATTTCCATTGCGCAGAGTGCAAACCAGAATCTTTAGCCTTTCTTCTTTCAAATATCACATGTTAAAAAAGATCTCCCCAGAGAGAAGCACGCACTTACCTCTAGCCCACAGGGTTTGGTACCATGTCCTTTCCCCTGACACTGCACTGCTAATCTGAGCAAACATGCCATGTTCCTTGTTATGGCAAGACATATGAACTACCTAGTGCCAAGAAAGGGCTAAAGGCATCGAAGTTTGTGCTTTCCTATGAACATAGAGAAAGATTTTCGGTAGCAGCAGTGGAACTGATTTCTTCCTGTCTCAGCCCAGCTCCTCCCTTAGGGTGGTACAGCAGCAAGCAAGGTGAAGCTTGGCACAAGTGCAACTCACTTCCCCTTTGTTTGTCCTTACTGCTCAGATAGTCCCTTTTCTGAGCAAACAATGCTTTCTCATGCTAATGCCTACCTCTGTTTGGGTACATCTCCTGCATTATTAATATCAGCAACTTGGAAAGGAAATTAACTGTAGAATTTGTCTCTGCATTCAGTGTTAATCCCCAATGAGCTCACACCTCCTGACCTTGTTAACCTCAGCTTTGAGCATCTAAAATAAAATCCTGCCTAGGAGGACACTTCACCTGCGTGGTTAATCCAGGAGATGCCTCAGGTCAAAGGCTTAGATTTAGCTAAGGCACTACTGCAGCATGTCTGAAACACTCTGCCCAGGTAAAGAGCTTTGGAAACCTGCAAAAAAGGGTCAGAGGCAGAGTTTATAGCATCATATTTTATCAGACTCTTCTCCAAGTGTCTCTTAGCAGAGATCTATTGCACAGAGCAGCACTCTGCTCCATCCAGCTGGGCCCAGCAGGACACTTACTCAGACAAGTGCTGGTGTCAGTAAAACTTGAGCTCACCTCAGGCTGGGCGTACAACTCTTCTATCACTTTCTCATCTCAGCCTCCCCACCCTTTCTTTTCCTAAAAGGAACTGTTCTAGTGAATAGGTTTGATATTTGGGCTTGTTGTTAGGGTTTTTTTGTTTGCTTGTGGTTTTGTTTGTTTGGGGGGTTTTTTGGCTTGTTGTTTGGGTTGGGTTGGGTTGGGTTTGTGTTTTTTTGAAGTTTTGGGTTCTTTTTTATTTTTTTCTTAAATCCACCGACATTTATATTTAATCACCTTCCACAGCAGATTGCTGTATCTGCTATATTTTCTACATAGATACAGCTGTATTAAAGACTTCCATTATCAAAGATGAAAGACCCAGAAACACCCCCTCACACACACTGTTCCACACTGGAGCAGTATAAATAACCAGCTAGCAAACTTTAAACTTTCTTATTTCGAGATTATTATCTTTTTTAGGAGACTACTATAAAAACAACTAAACCCATTCACTTATTATTCCTCACCTCAGATCCCTCATTATATCGTTTTTTTCCTGCAATTGTTAATTAGAATAAGGCAACCATTCTGCTACACATGCTTCTAAATAACTAAACATTTTGTACTGTTATCCACCTTTTGCAGAAGGAGTAGGCATGCTAATTAATTCTCCACACCTGATAGAAATCAAATTTCTGTCAACAGTGAGATTATGTCTGGGCTGTTGTATTGTATTCTATCATCTATATATATTTTTTAATTGCTAAAATTCACTCATTGATGGAATCTCAAATTTAAACATATGGGAGACTGTCGTCATTAAAGGTGTACTCTCTCTTTTCCCCCCTATGTCTTAAGGAATCATCTGAAGTCAGTGAGGCTGCTGCTCAGTGGGAATGGAAGGTGAAAGAGGGAAACAAATACAGTGCTAGGGAAAGTTTTTCTTCTTGAAGTCTTGACAAGCTGCAACAGAGAGGTTAGATGAGAAGACAGCCATGCAATCAGAAAAGCCATTGCAAAAGTTCCCTTTTGCAGCACATTTTGTCTTACAACAATTTAACGAAGACTGGTAGTGTGTGGTTAAAGGTGTCCCAGCCATGAGATGAAGCTGGGAAGATAACATCAATGTCTATAAACATGCCCCACGTTAGGAAGACCAGCTTATTCATGAAATGTTTGAGGAGAGTCCTCAATGACAGCTAAAAGGCAACAGATTTACAATGGAAGAAAAAGGGCATTATTTTCCAACACAGGAATCGGTAAAATTAATCTGCTTATTATGCAAGTCTCAGTTCCACAGTGTAATTTCTCTCAACAAGGCAAAAAGCTTTGTAAATTGAAGAAAGGATTTTGCAGGCATATGCACAAGATTAGCATCTGCTGACTGTTGTCCAGGAATATATCTCCAGAGAAAATATCACCATTCTCAGGTTTCAGGACACAACATTGATAATATGTGATGGTCAAGTAGAATTCCCTTTATACTATTTCAGAGTTGTACAGTATTACCACAGTAGTTTATTTCAGAACACAGGTAATTTCAAAATTTACATTCTTGATAAAATATCTAAGCAAACTGTTAATGTAAAAAAATAAGCATTGTTGTAAAGACTAATTTCTGGGTTTTGTTGAGCATTTGCCAATTTGCAGAGAAATGCATATATATATCACATTTTAGAGGCTTTTATAATAATTCTGAACATTGACACAGAATTTAAGGATGTATTTTCTGTATTTTGCTTTGACTAATGAATGCTCACACAAAGCTTTGAAGACAGAGTGAACACACAGTGACTCTTTCAGATAGGTTTCCTTATTCTATGCTTTTCAGGACTGTTCCTCTCTGCCTTTAAAACTTGTCTATGTACCTCAAAATCTGCCTGTGTATCTGCAGTAAATGTAACAGTGCAAGAACTAACCTGGAGTTGGCTTTTGTTTGTGATTAAAGGCACTAACCTTTAGCCTGAATGTCCAGTTATGGTTATTATTTAAAGATAATTTTTTTTATACTAATAAAGTATATCTTATACCAAACTTCAAAGAAAACTGAAAAAGAGAAAAAAACAGTGGAAAAAAACTCAACTGGAACATGAGCACTTTCCCCTTTTTTTCTGTATTCTTCAGTCACCAGACCCATGTGTTTATTTCTGGTTTTGGCTATATCAGTATTTGTAACTATTTCAATTTCATATCTTGTTTGCATGGAGTTTATTCAGCTGGAAGCAGAATATATCAGAAAGTACAGGCTGGCCAACCCATTAAAGGAAATCCTGTGCTCACTGTAAATAACTTTTTTTAATTATTAGTCATTTACCTGAGTAGAGGACAGTATAACTGATGAAAAGATGTACATACAGCAGCATGACTCCAGACACTTTATTGTTAATTTCTGAGTCTTATATCTTCTGCATCACATATTCTCCACATAATTACCCTGATACTAAATGTCAGGTGGGAGCATAGCTCAAAGGATGAACTCCTTTTGCGCTTGGTACACCTGATTTCTAGAGGCACTGAAATTTTACTGTGAAGGAAAACTCAGCTTTTAAAAAATTTATTTTTCTCTTGGTCTCAAACAAAACTGCATTATTTCCACATTTCTGAAAGCGACACCAATTTCTAAGCCCTTTGGAACTACCAAAATATTTTGGTATTGTCAAATTGTTTTGGTTTGCTGATGCTGAAATGTTTCATTTCATTATATCAAAATACTTTATTCTGTTAATCTGAAAACATTGCAACATAATATTCAATCTTCAGTACAATATACCATTTAAAATCTCCTATAAATCCAATATAAAAAATTAATATGTATATAAAAAAATCAATTAATCAAATTGGAGCAGTCAAAATGATATGTTTTTACCTTGGCAAAACAAAATGTTTTGACATTACAGAAATAAAACAAGACAGCTGAAGTGATTTGTTTCAGCTGCTTTTCAATGAAAATTTCATCAAAATTGACATATCCTCCAGGAACATTTTGACACTGATGAAACAACATGTCACAATGAAACACAGTTCTATTTACATTGGTTTTGTTTCCCTTAATTTTAGAAAAGGAAAAGACATTTTTTAAAAAAAATTTTAGTGGGAAAAAACATACAAAGGGCTGGCTGTAATGACACTGCAGATTTTTCAGACATATTATTAACAGGTGCCTGGAGGTGCTAGCAATTAAAGTATTTCTGTCCACTTACATCTTTAATTCCCTTTCAAAAAATAACCGAATAAATTTCCTAGCTTGTTCCTTAGGTGAAGATGACTCCAAAAAGATTTGTCTTTCCCAACTCTTTGCTACAGGGAAAACTCAGGAATAGCTGTAAGCATTTCATGACATCTCTCTCTTCTTGTCTTCTTTATTTTATGATTGGGGGTGATTTTTCCTCCTGCACACTTAGCCCTCATGCACATTCTTCTCCTCATTTCCATGGTACAAAATCTTGGACAAGCTTCCTTTTACCTTCTCCTTGAGTATTAATATGTCTAATTAAGTTAAATTCAGCTTCTCTGATTTGAGAAGTCTTATCAGGAACACTTAACCCGTGCAAATAATATGCATAGACTAAAGTATTCCTTCTGAATGCTAATCATACAAGACTTCATACATAATCAAATGTCTAAATGCACCAGAAGCTTTACATGGGAAGAAAATAAAATTAAAAATAAAAATAAAAGAAAGAATAAAATAAATTAATAATAATAAAATTAATAATAATAAATTAATAATAATAAAAGAAAAGGTAACAAACAAAAAAACTATGCTGGCAGTTCAGAGCAGCCCAATAACCCAAAGCACATTTCCTGATTCATATTGTGCCACTGCTTTCTAATGTTAAACGGGGGAGGATGGAGCTCAGCCCTTCCTCCACCTGGGCTCCAAAGACTGCAAGATGGTGAAGAAGTGACAAAAAAACTAGGAAGGTCATTCAGCCTTCTTCATATTCCAGGATAATATTTTCAAACTGAATCTTGAAGTGAACAAGTGAAAATTAATTTTTTTTAGCTCTTCTTAGAGTCACTACATTCACATCTGTGTCTTACCCTCAGTGTTTTCTGTTATTTTCTTCTAGAATTTCTTACCTCAGATTGTGACTGTCTCAGGCCATGGCTCTGCCTTTGTGCAGATTAGTCCTCCTAGTATTCAGGGAGCAGTCCAACCAGCTTGATTCAGACCCAAGTAGAAAGCTATCATGAACTTGAAGATTACAAAGATGATCCCTAGAACTTGTCCACTTGGACAGCCCAAGGAGCACTGTGATGCTGGCAGTATGATTAATCTCACTGGACCTAAATATATATAATGCACATATCAAATTTGAGCCCCTTGCCCAGGTGGTGCCCATATTAAAAAACAAAACCCTCCCCCAGAAAACAACAAACAAACAAAAACAAACAACCAACAATAACAAAAGAACACCCAAACAATTACACCAATAGATATTCATGGTGTTAATGCCTGAAATTAAGTGAGAGGATTTCCTCATGAGGTGTACTAACTGGACCTTGCTATGTCCTAGGATAACCTAGGACCAGGCATGAGTCTGCCAGGTTTGCTCTGGGTCCCTGTGCCTGAGGTTTCCTTTGAAATGAGGATGACAGATGTGCGTGTAAAAGGGTTTGTGCTCACTAAACCATGCCCAAATATGAAGTCAGGAAGTTGGGGGTACAATCTAACAGTCCTTTTGTATCCCAACAGACTTCCATATCCCAATGCATGAAAACCTAGAGCACCAAGAACTACAAAGCACTTCAGTCAGTGTGCATAAAATACCCAGAGCCTTCTTCCTACATGTGTTTCTCATTACTGTCCAATTTCTTTCTCTAAGTAGGTCAATTCTTCCTCTCCCTTAACACTCCAATTCCAGTGACTCTACCATAAGAATTTAATTTGAGAAACTTTTGCTGCTATCAACCTTAATTTTCCCTTCCACACTTTTCAACTATTTCTTCTTATCCCTTCATCTTCTGATCCAGTGAATTAGTTCTTCCTTTCCATCTTTTATATTGCTGTTCTGAATGCATCAAGTTATGATCAAATCCTTTTCACCTTCCTTGTGATAATTTTTTTGTCTAAATTGGTATTTTCTCCATTTTTTTTCAAACCATTTATTCTTTCTTAAGCTCCGCATGGAAAAAAATGGACAGTTTTGCAAGGCTACAGAAAAGGCCACTAATATCTTCACACATTTGTATGAAATCCTATAAAATGAATAATTAAAACTATATAGTCCTGCTAGACACTCCTCTATTCTCTTATGTCCTCTCCATTTTCAGGCACAGAGCATCCAGTTGTCTATTTTGATCTTCTTCCACCAAAAGAAATTTCTTTTATTGTAATCCTACACCATTATAGTCACGGGTGTCCATTGCAGCACTGGAAAAATGGACATGCTAAGCTTTATATTTATGTAAGTTCTGCTTTTGTCTTGTTCTGCTGCAAAGTGGTATGTTCAGAGTCAAAGTCCAAAAAATACGGTAGGAACATGGGGTGGGAAGACCTACCATTGCATCTTGAGTAGGGGCCAGATGCATTTTTGCTTAGTTCTCATTTCTATAAGCATTTCTATTTTCCTCCTGTCTTCTCTTCTGACCTTAGTTCAGTGAATATTGTAATATCCAATGCTGTTAATCATGGAAAAACCTACAGAGTTATGTGTACTGTGTAAAGATAAGTACTTCACTACACACGAACACAAGTATATTAGGAGACAACATATTAACTCAATAAAGCCTACTGAAAAATTGACTCACAGAAACACTGATGGGAAGAATTTGATTGATGGTCCTATGTGAGTGACTTATACATGGATGTGTTACATGGATGCACTGGAAGGACAGACAGATGAGATAAATAAACAGAGTGATGAATGGAGTGTAGCTCTATTGCAGGGAAAGTCAGGTAAAAGGAATATTAGAGAAAGAGTGAGTGCAAGAATACTTGTGGAATTTCTTCTTCCAGAATCCTGATGGATCTCTTTGGGAATTAGCTGGTTAAATACAGCTCCCTCTTAGCTATGATATAACATTCAGTCCACAGAGATGCAAGGAAGATGAGAACAACCTTTGAACAGAGGGAGTCCTAATTTAGAACTGAAAGCATAGAAAGGTACTAATGAAAGAAACACTAGGACAAGATTAAATCTTAGCAGAAGACCTACTCTGGTTTGTAACAAGGAAAAATTCAGAATAAAGTTGCAAGTAAAATGGAATCCCCTTTTTCTTTTCTTTTTTCTTTTGTTGTTGTCATTTTTGTTGTTTTGATTTGGTTGGTTTGTTGGTTTGGTTTGTTGGTTTGGGTTTTTTTTTTGCTAGTGAAACCCAGGAATTTAATGTAGCTTTCACTACTGTTCTCCTTAGCCTAGTCAAACATTTTAAAGGTCTGGATTTCACATTTTGGACCTTAATGACATGGAAGCTTAGCAAGAATTGGGCCTTCCATGTACAAATGTGATGCAGTGATCTGCCTTTACTAACATCAAGGGTGCAATATGATGGTATGTGGTTACTCCCCCTGACACGAGCATTTGCTGCTAGCAATTTCCATTAACAGAACTAGCTACCTCAAGAAGTTCAAATTTAAACAGCTTCTCCTCCAAGCCTCTGCTTTAAACCTCCCCAGGGACATAGTGCTTGTATCGGTACGCTTATTAATTCCTTCTCATTTTATTTATCAGTATGCACTTGTACAATGTTCTGTGCATGCACATTGTACAAATATTTGGGGGACTTTAGCCTCCTAGGTAACAAATCCTAAACATCTCCTACTCGAGTTAGCCATCTGAGATAACCAATCCTTAGGACTATCAGCCTTCCCTGCATAGGGCCCTGCTTGAGGCTCTCATGCAACCCACTGTCTCATTTACACTTAGAGATAAGGCACAGCTTCAACATTTAGGAGGCAGCTACTCAGTTTGCACATGACTTTTCAGAAGAGATCAAAATAACTGATACAAACACTCAGCAGATCATCACATACTTTAATTCAAAAGTTATTCGACTGAAGCACATGTCTTCTGACCAGTATTCACCAGAAAACTAATGTGTTTTGAGTTGGCAAGGCAGCACATAGCAAAAGAAGTTAGAGGACAAGATTCTTTCTACTTATATAGGGAAAACCTTTGAGAGGATAAATATCCAATGGTAGAAATAGCATTTTTCAGCTGACTGCTGACTTTATTTTCAGTTATAGTCAGACATTATTTCTGAGGCAAATAATTTCGACATAATTTTAAGATCTGATTGGATGTGAGAAACAACATTGCAGAAATGAACCATGGCACTTTCCTTTATGTGCTCTCAGTATGTCTTCTGAGTAACTTCTGATTAGCTTGCTGGAAACACTGTATTGTCAATGATGCCAGCTGTGTTATCTTTTTGTCTTCTGAGCAGTGCGACATCCATACTGACCAACTAACTTCTGCTTCCTCTGTACTTTTCACTACAATAGTAAGGTAGTCCACTTTTCATAAACTGAACAAGGTTAATTAATTTTGATCTGGAAACCAAAATATCGAGTTCATTGAGAAAGGATCAAGACAAAAAGCGAAGATGATTTTTTTTCCATTTGACGGCCTCGGTTTTTGGCTTTAATCACACAGAATAGGAAAAAAATTGTTTCCTAAATTTACTGAAGTCATATATTAAATTTTATTTTTCTGATGATAAGGTATGTTGCAGAGATTGCTCTGACATTCCATTCATTCATTCATTCAACAGATATAATTTTCTTCTTCTTCATAAAACAGCTACAACAAAGCTCTGAGACTTAGCATCAGTTCTTTTACTGAAAATGTCCTGTTCTTTGTCTTCAAAAGAAGTCTTCCTCTTCCAAATTCCCAGCATAATTTCTCTTCTTTGCATCTGTCCTGCCATGAAAGGACTATTCATCCTGGAAGAATAGCTGGCTCCTCATATTCCCATATATTTCCATCAGATAGCCATTTACTTCCAGACATACTTGGCAATTGATACTAATACATCTGAGAACCAGGAAATAGCCCACATATACCAAGCTCATTTCTCAGTTATCAATGAAGAACTACTGGATATTAGCAATTTCCCCCCCCCCCAATGTGACTAAAATATTACTGGAAATGGTCAAAATGCTTCTTTTATCTTGTGTAGAAGTCTTGAGTTCCCTCATGCCACACAGCTGACCTCATTCTCCCTCCTATTTTGGTCTTCCCTTTTGGCAGAGGAAGTTGTCCATCATTTATTGTATCGTTTATTACATGTTGATCTTAAATCTAAAGGAATATTTATAATAAATTTTGTCTTTGCTCTCAGTCTTTACATTTTGAGTTTTATAAGGAATCAGTATTCTCTTCAAGGATCAAATAACACACACATAGAAACACACACATATACAAACAGTACCCAAAAAAGTTACCTAATCTAAGATACAATTTCTCTAGTTGTTTCAAAAGACTACTATGTCTGAGGGAAAATGCAGATGATTTCTAATTCTTCAATCTTGCTGAAAATGCCATTGCCTGCCCCGCCTGGTTTAATCTGCATATAGCTGTGATCCTGATGCCATAAAAATTGATTGCTGAGGTTGGCAGAAGCAACAGTGGCACCTGGTCAACCTATGGTTTTAAAAATGAATAAGTGCCAGAATAATTACACTTTATTGTACCTGCTAATTTCTCCTGGAAAATATCTTAATATATTGATTGCATGTTTCAAGCAAACCTGTAATGAGAGGATTATTTACAAAGGACACACAGAAGCCATTATTAAAAAGCAATCAGAAAGAGAGAGGAACAATGGCAGGAGGGCTCAGTAGGGAAACCTTAATGGTGGGGAGTTTAGGATTTCGTTTGTGTTATCTTGCTGACATTCTAATTAGAAAGTATTTCTCCCATTTCATTACTGTCTCACACTTTATCTGAATTAGCTTTCACACTTGATTAAGGAGGAAGTCATTTTTGTTACATGCCAGGACGAGGCAGTGCCAGTTTCTTTGCTTTTTTCTTTCAAACCTGAACCTGCAAAATCCTAATGTTTACATCTGGATTCTGGTGATGTTGGATTTGAGAGTGCCATGTGGGAGATTTTTCTGGGGCATCTACAAGCAGTTGGGTCCAACAGAGAATTTGGCCCTAAAGCTTGTCAAATAGACCCTGCAATCCTGCAGGAAATGGAGACATTAGTCAGACTGCAGACATAGAGTTGAGCCTGTTAGTTAATTTAAGATGTTGACAGCATGGAGAAGCCAAGTAATTTATTCAGACCAGTCCTGTTTTAAATGTTGAAAATTTTAAATTGTAATTGGTATAAAATTCTTATTACACGAAAATGGTATATTATGTCAGAGTATCCCCTCCCTCTTACCTCTACCCTCACTAATTAGTAAATAGGTTTTAAAAACAAACAAAAAATTAGGAATCTGGAGAATTTGAGGTGTGAAAAATAGGATTAAAAACGCTAAGTGTGTGTAATTAGTTATAATTAATTAGCATATGTTTGCACAGACCATAGTAAACCCAAGCACTATGCAATTGCTGTAGTTATGGGGAAGGATGTCTAAATGATTAGGAAGGCTGGATTTAGGATAGCCACACAGGCATCTGAAGAATGTGAAATCCAAGGATGGAGAAGAAGCATGCAGGATATGAGTAATATTCCTGACAGAAAACAGCAGAAGGTCTGGAGTCTGAACCCCACATGGATGCCAAGCTGTCTTAAAGCTGCTTCTCTGGGCAGTGCTGTCACTTCTTTTCGGTATTGCAGCCAGATGGACAAAGGCTCTTTGTTTTCCCTGAGCCTAAATGTAGAATTGACATAAAGGATTTTCTGAATTCTTCTCAATTAGTTTTTGTAGGACTCAATACAGAAACTCTTACAAAATGGTTTTGCTTTTGTTTCAGAACTTTAAAAAAACCTACATGACCAAAGCCAGAAGGTTTTAACTGAAAATGATATGTCAATATCTCACGGGAACTGCAGGTTAGTTGTGATCTGGTTTTACCTGTGTATAAGGTTTACAGGTCGGTACAGCAGGGTGAGCCATCAGCACCTCTTTTCTCTGAGGAAGTAGACTGCCAAGCACCACACGAAAGATTCAAAACAACCAGTCCCCATGCAAAAGGCTGGAAGGGACCATGAGGCCCACGAATAAACTCTGGTACATGACAGCTATCCCGTACAGATTTGTTTGGCTTGTGTTAGGATATCTCCCTACAGAAATGGTAAGAAAGCATTATCCGAATCACTTAAAAAGAGTCTTGGGATAAATGCTCACTCTGTCACCATCAAAACCACTTTCAGTCCAGCTCCTTTTTCCTCATCCACTTTAAAGCTGAGGTCATGTTGCTTGAGGTGCAAAAAAAAAAAATTAATCCTATAAAATAAAGGGGAAGAAGTTGCACTTGCTGTATGCAATAAGATTATACAACAAAACTCATTCTGTGGAGCAGCTTTCAAAATAAGTGTTTTCTAAAATTATTTAGGATGAAAAAATTGAAAGGCGTCAGTGAATATAACATGTAAGTTACTTTAAATCAAGTTATGAAGTGAAAAATTAGCATATCTTTCACTTATGAGTTTCATAAGAGACTTTAAAGAAAAGTGAGAAAGAAGAGACAGGCATGATGAAGCACACTCCTAGCACAGATGCCAAACATGATAGAAACAGTTATGTGAAGCAAGATCTAGGACCTAGGACCTTCTCCTAGGTAGTAAGAATTACAGAGGATCTCACATCAAGACCAGCAAGCCAGGAATAGACAGTGACAGAAGCCATAGTAAAAATAACAAGAGAGAAGCCCATGAGGGTGGGTGGGGCAGATCTCTGGAGGACACTTTTGTACTGGGATTAACAAGAGATGATGGCACTTCTTCCCAAACCCAGGTTCCTTCTGGGCTATAAAAGCAAACCTGCCAGGTACTCAGATTAAAAGTAGGATCAAAATCATCCGTAGTCTTTTGCTGCTGCTTGACAGAGTCCTGGTGGAGGTATCAGAGTCTTGGCAAAAAAATAAAACCAGAAGTTAAACTAAATGAAGGATCTTGGCTCCTTTGATTCAGCTTTTCCCTCCAGTATACCTGTGGGCATATATCTTTGTTACTTTCCTCCTTTTTTGTTGTTTTTCTTTAAAGTAAAACAAATTTTACTCCAAGGGAAATATCACTCCCACTTGTATGAGTTCCTTTCTCACTAAAAACACTTTTTTCCATCAACCTATAAATCCTCAGAAGAACTAAATGTAACAAAACCTTATATCTGGAAGTTTTCTTGTAAAATGCATAGGCTTCTGGCAACTAATATAGTTGAAAATGATCATCATCGTTGCACTGCTTAGTGTTATGGTATGTTAAACTACTGATGTACTGATTCAAGAAAAAATGCCCTCAGTACATAGCTCCATGCTGAGGCATTCTTTGATTTAAGAAAAAGCTGACTCTACCAAGAATCTGCAGTACTATACAATAAGCTCTAATCTTTACTGGTATTTTAATCTAGCTACTTGTTTTCTGTGGTATCTAGGGATCTTTTATGATACCAGATGTGTAGCAGTTTTTCAAATAAGCATGAACTCTAGCACTCTACACATAAAGTTCTATGCAATCATACTAATCACAGTACAGGATGCCTTTCCCCCGAAGCTGGGAGGAAAGCACTACAGGATATTAAGGCAAATCATTGCAAGTCCAAACCACTGCCTGACACTTCAACTGAAAATCCATTTAGCGGTCAGTGCAGTTCACTGAACACTGATATAATCTGCTGGTCATGGAAAATGTTGTTTTGATTTCTTCAGAGTTTCATTCCAGGCTAGAAGTTTCCCGGTAGTTTCAGGAGCACAAGAAAAGTAATTAATAAATTCAGACTTGAGATGACAAAGGTTTGGCTATCTGGGACCAGGTTTCTTGCTGGAAAACTCACAGCCCAGCTGTTTTCTGAGCACTGAATAGAAACATAGTTCTGGCAGAACACAGATTCCTGCCTAACAAACAGCAAATGAACTGACAGGGTCATGAAATGGAATGGGAAAATGCAAGTATGCCTCTGTAGATACATTATCTCCATTAGAAGTGGTAGATATATAAGTTTGCAGATTTTCAAGTCCTCAGGTAGTACTGATATTCTGAAATTTCACCTAAAACTGTTCCACCCAAAATGATCATATGCAACAACTTCCCACCATGCTCCTAAAATGGAAGAGTTAGCTGCAGTCAGAGATCTGTTTGTGACAGATCCTGCATATGTAGGGGTTTTTTTCCTAAGCTGTTCTTAGTGCTTTCTTCTGGCTATCTCTGCCATCACCTGTTGAAGTAGACTGTGAGAACCAGTGCTATTTGCTTGTTTCAGACACCTCCAAGACAGAGAGCAGTCACTCACTACACACAGTTCACTGAACCCTCTATTCAGATGCAGCAAGTGGTCTCTTGCACAAGCCCAAAGCCCCTGCTAATGCTGCACCACCACAGAGCTTCTTGTTTTCTTCTTCCAGCATGCATGTAAGTGGTAACATTGCCCATTCCCTAGGATTTACACAGAGTGTTCCTTTTTAAGAGGTTAGGTGATTACAGGGGGCTTCTGAGTAGCATGGAAACACAATTTAGGGTGCTTCACCAAAGATAGTGCAAAGCTATGTACCCAGACCTCTTGAGCTAGACTAGTCTTTCGACAGATGCTGTTACCTCCTTGCAACTGTACAGATGCCAGAATAAGATGCAGTTGCACTTCCCCTCTCCCCAGGACTCACCGAGGGTGGGATTAGCCATTCCATTATGTTTAGAAAGATTAAAAAAAAAGACTAGGAGAGGGAAAAGGGATGTAACAGAGGAGTAGGGTCACAATCAATGGCACAAAGCCTAGTTGCAGGTCAGTAATTAGCATTATAACTCTGGGGTCATTACTGTTTGATCCTATTTAACATCTTCATTAATGGTTTGGAGGATGGGGTGGAATCTACCCTCAGCAAGCTTGCTGATGACATGGAATTACACAGCAAGCCTCCCTAAGCAGGTGAGAAATTGCCTGATATTCCCTCCAGTAAGGTCTCCATCAGCCAGAGGCTTTATCAGACTTTTAAATCTCCTGTCCAACTGCTGAATAAGGTAAAACTTCCCATTACACTGAGTATATAGTGGTTATGTATCAGCAATCACATAAGCATTGTGAATCATCAAGTTCATATTGATCCAAACCACCCAATTAAGTTCTTAGAAAGAGAAGAAAGGAGAATAAAGCCTAAATTCCATAATCTTCCTTGGGACAGATACAGTTCTTGTGGATAAGTCACCGTTGGTACAAAGAACTATATTTTTTGTATGCTTCTATGAATAGAAGTGACTCATCAGAATTATAAATATTCCATCCTCCAAACCCCAAAATTAGATATTGTGGTGTTTTTTTAAAGATAATCCAACCATTACCCAAGCAAACGCCATTTACTAGATGATACATTCTGTGATGTCTCATTCTCTCATCTTTCAGTATAAATCCTTGCAGGTCTACAGTGTATTTCAATTTGCTTCTTGGACCCAACCACTACTGTCTTATTTGTCCTATTGCTATAGTCTTGGAAGCTTTAATTTTTTCTCTCCCCTTTCATAACTAGCAAATATACTCAAACTCAACTAACTACATTCTCTTTTTTCAGTATTTAAAGACCTTACCAACTAATCTTAAATTCTGCTGGGTGCATATGTATTATAGATTGTGATATGTTTTCAATTCCAACTATAAAAGTGTGTTTGTGAGCGTGCTGCATATTCTTTGTTTAATAAAAATAAGTGTATACTTGCAAACATAGGCACAGATACTTGGATGTGAATATGTTCACATTTTTTTATAGCTTACATATAAATAAATACACATCTCTAAGCAGGACTGTATCTGTCTGCAAAGCCTAGATTACCAAAGTGAGAAAGAGTTTAAGGTTACCTTTGTTTTTAACCCTCTTTAGTACTTTAGTACTTTAGTACCTGAAAATTCTGATCCACAGTGTTTTAAATATCTGCCCTTTTTCTCATTTTTCAAGGTTGGCATTCAAACAGGTATAACTAAGAGCAGTAGGTGTTCTGCCCAATAACTAGTTATTCAAATGCACACATATAGATTACAATGATGTGTATGTGTCCACACACCTGCACATACATATATGAATACTACTGTGTGTGTATAATAGCAATCATGTAACAACTCAGTCTTTTAGCTGGAATCTTGAAAGCTTTATGGGAAGATGAATACATTTTATTTCAATGTAATCTAGTTTCTCCATTTTAATGGTAAAGTGTTGTGACTTAAAGAGCACATAGTAAGACAGAGAAAAGCCTTGAAATAGTGCTCAAACCTCCAACATCAAAGCTGCATGTGACTGTACAGCATAGCTAGGTGGACGTATAAGCAAAATGATCAATAATTACAGTTGCAGATTTACATCAGCATAAAGGGAACAAGTGCTGGAATTTAAACACTCAGATAAAAAGTTTTTTAAAGTTGGTAATTTGCTGTAGCGTCACCATATCCCAACTGCCATGGCTACCCACATGAAGATGCCACTGCACCATTTTGGAGGAGGTTTGTTCTGGCTTTTCATTCTCTTTCCATTTACCCTCATTGAAAGTTACTCCTTTAGGGACATCTGCAACTTCTCTCTTTTCTGATAATGCAGGGGCATGTGTGGCTTTGAAAGCTATTTATGTAATATTTCCATTAACAAGCTGTAATTAAACCATCTAATTAAAAAAGCAGTAATCTATTTAACAGGTTTTTTATTTTTTTTAAAGAAAGCCTAACAGAGCTGTGATTAAGTTCCTCTGCTAGATGAGCATTATGGTTTTTCATAAAGCTCTTAATTACTCAACCCAAAATGTTAAATAAATTAAATTAAAGACATAATTTTGTTTTTCTGAAAAGAAAAATAACATTATAACACACTCTCGAGTAAAAAGATGTTAAAAAATATCCATTAATATAGTGGGGTTTATTTTTAATGTGTTGTGCATTTCAGCCTAGACAAAAGCTGGTTTGTGATGTAAAATACAGTGAATAAAGTCTTGCACTTAATAGACAAATATATAGCTAATTGTACTTCTTTATTCCCAAGGTATACCTACTATTAGAGCACAGGAACAGCCCTTTGGTACCTCCCAGAGGTACCCTCCACAGCAGTCGTACCCCCCAATCCAGCACTTTGCTCCCATCTGGAGAAAAAACTCAGCTGGAGTAAGGTGAGTGAGAGCACACAGGACTGGACCCTTCCCTCTGTCTCCTTGGTTTCCACAGCATTCACCTTTGTTGGATCAGAGTGTTAGATTGTACATTTTGCCCGTTCCCTTTAGTGTCCATTTACTGCTCTGCTGTCAGCAGATTTGTCTAATCCCATTTTGAGCCTCCTGATGTGGTCTGACTCTGCAGCCTGACGGGCCAGCAACATCCAGAGGTTCCCTATCCACTATGTGAAGAGCTGCTTTCTTTACCAGTTTTAAACTGCTATCCTATTAGTTTTTATCAACTGCTCTTTAGTTCTATTCTTTCATGATTTAGTGGATAACAATTCTGCATTCACTTTATCTGTGAGCTATCTTATCACAACTTTACTGGAAAATTTCATTTTACTTTACCCTATTTTAGTTGCCAGCTGCTTTTCCTAAATATCGTCATTCTCATCAACATTTGCCAGCCTGATAATCTGCCCTCACTCGTTCACTTTCTAAGACAAAATTTTCTGAGGGCAAAAGTCAATCAGCAAAAATGGACTGCAATTTCTAGGAATGAAATTATGACTTCTTATCTGGCTAAAAAATAAATAAACTTCTACTCTACTTAGACACTTTGGAAATTCTGTTTTTGCACAGTTCAGCAGGAATTCTCTGCCTTGTGGGAAATGTACCTGACACCTGCCTAAATCTCTCAGGCCAGTCACATTCGGTCTTGATGTGATGGAGTTCAGTGCTTAAATTTGCACAGACCCTTTAACTCCCTGCATGCTTAAGGGGCTCCTTGGGTGATATTCTCTCAAAAGGACCAGACACACACTAGGACTGTGGGTGTTAAAATTAAGATTGAGCTTTTTGGCTGCTGCAAGGCACAGGCACAAGGGCTGAAATCCACTGGACTCTCCTGAGTTTCTAAGATTGCCCCTACTCCTTACACACAGGTAGCATGATGGAGAAGGAGGGATGAACCTAATCTGAACGCAAATGGCAGGGGAAAAGAGAGAAAAAGAAGAAAGAGAAGCTGTGAAGAGGGGAGTTGTGGAAACAAAACACAACCCTGCAGTTCAAGCATGTTTGTGGACCTGCTTGTTTTGGACCCATATCTTTTGCCATATTAGGGTTTGTCTCACTGCCAAGCCCAACAAGAACAAACAAATTAGGCCAAAGGAGGGTGTTGTTTTTTAGTTTGAACACAGAGCAGTGATATGTGAAATGAATTTCTGTATACTTAATCTTAGCCAAATGAGGCTGTCAGATGTTTGTTTGTCCAACCTGCATCAGCACTTTATACCAAGAGGAAAATGTTCCCTGGGTGTAAAGCACGAGTGAGTGAAACGAAAAACCATGAACTCAAATATTTATCATTTTCTTTCTCATTAGCATTCCTTGTTTAAAAGCCAGAACACACTGCCTGTGCCTCCTCATCTCTATAAGCTGCCTGGCTCCCTTGTTGCTCTTCCCACAGGCAGCAGCTAATAGTAGCCTGCCATTTGAGGTTGTCATGTGGGAGTGCTCCAGCGAGTACAACAGTAGGAGGGGGTGTGAGGGTTGCCCTGTAACATGCACCCAAACTTCCAGGAGCTGTGGCTCGTGCCTTACCCTGGAAACAGGAAAGTGGCCTGCAGGTGAAACCACTAGCCCCCCAGTGGTTTCAGTGGTCTCAGGCTGACCTGCAAGGGTCTGAAAGCACCTCTGCCTCCTGAGCAGGACCCAGCTACTAGTCAAGGTAAACAGGACAACTAATATTTAGCTACAGCTCAAATTGATGAAGTCAGGGATCAGGTATGGATTCTGAGCTTTGAATTACAGGAATTTGGTATTGATGGTTCAAAAGCAATTCTTGACAGATCCTTGTTTTCAGTCACAGGGCAGCAGCACCTTTTAAACTCACATTTGCCCAGTATGAGTTTACTGGAACTGAGTGAATGGCAGATTAACTTGTGGTTCAGCCTGAGGTTTGATCCATGCTGTTCCTTTCAGAGAGAGCCCTTCCAAAAATCTCTCACTTACAGAGATCACAGATACTCCATGTGAATTGAACAGGAGAAGACACATACAGAACTTCATAACTGCATTCTTGGAGCATTTACTTGCCCCTCTAGGTATCAGATCCTGTGCTGTCATGGTTTAATCCCAGACAGCAACTACTCACCACACCCCTGGTGGAATGGGGAGAGAATCAGAGAAAATAATTGAGATGTGGTTCATACATTCCTTATCTTTTTTTTTTTCTTTACTTTGTGCTTGTGTGTGTGTGTGTGTGTGTGCGTGCGTGAGAGAGAGAGAGAGAGAAAGCTTCTTCCATTTTTCAGGGACATCTCAGGCTTCAAAAAGCCCAATCTAGGCTAGAAAATCATAATACAAGAGCATCAACTGTTTTGAATGTTGCTAGACATCCCAAAGCCAAGAGTACCTGCTACCTGCTCATGTTGGAGACGGGCTCATGCAGATCGTGTACTCGAGAAATTGCTTGCAGAAGCAGATCCCTGCTGTGTTACTAGCCTTGTCCAAGCCCTCGCATGAGACGTCTCGTGTTCAGTGAGGTAACACCTCCTTTAGCATTACTGGGAACTTAAGAAGAAGTGGCCCGCTTCTTACCTTGTGATGGTCTCCCACTGTTGACTTCAATGAAGTTCTTGTGGTCTGAACTGCCGGCATGTGATGTGAGGTCAGAGCTACTTTCCTACAAAGTCATTTAGACACACCACAATAAAAGAAATGGAGGCTAAACACCAGGAAATAAATTTACAACAATAAATAAACTGCACAGGAACAGACTGCCTGACGAAGGTGTGGAATATCCAACAGAGGAGCCTTTTAAGCACACTTTAGGTAATGTTTGGCATGCATAGGATAGATACATGAGATACTGCACTGGGGGAGAATGACAAACTGTATTTCTTCCTGAGGTCCTTTCCAGACCTATTTTCTGTGATTAATGAGTTCATGTCAACTGTATTTAAATAACTTAGATAACAATTTTGGCAGTAAGTCAAATGTCATTTTTTACTTAGCCTTCCCTAATTCTTCCTGTACTGTTTCCTGGGCCTAAATCACACAGACCTGTTTACCAATCTGATTAATTTAATTCTTCCCAGGATCTCAAGGAGCTATCATTTTAAGAACCAGCAGCACGTTGTTTATTTACTCCATTAAATATTTGGGGCTTTGGAGGGGATTTTTTTGTTGTTTTTTTTTGGGGGGGGGTTGTTGTTTTATCAGGCAATGAAAATATGTCAACGGAGTCTCACATCAAAGAGAATATCAAGGGGAAAAATGTCCATGCAGCCAGCTGGTTCATTCCAAAGCTCACTCACATACTCTGTATGTGCGTGCTTGGGGGAAAGACAAATGTCAAGAAAGGAAGTTTTAGATGAGAAGTAAAAGTTACATAAATGTGGAAGAAAGATGAGAAATAATAAAGCTCTCTATCCTGCTGCACAAAGTCAGGAACCTTATAGAAATCAGAGGTGAATCTGAAAGTGGTAATTTTATCACTGTATTGTTAAATGTAAATTCTTCTTTTTAAAATATACAGTTATTAAACACACAGGAAACAGGAAACAAAAGAGATCCCATATAGAAATGGAAATGGATTTGTTAAATTCAATGTGCAAAAAAAAAAAATTGCAAAGTGAACAAGAAAAAGGAGGGGAGGGGAGAAGAACCTGCAACAGGAAAAAAAAATCTGCAGTTGAGGAGAAAAACAGCTTTGTACTTTGAAGGGGATTTTTTTTCTTCTCTTTCTTCCTTGATTCTCTCTTTATTCTTTTATGTTTTTAGGAAATCCTGATTTCTTACATTAGTAGATCATGTGTACTAACCCTATTATACACTGTTTCTGATCATTACTTTACAACATAGTATTCTTTTAAAGACAGACTTTGAGCTAACTTATTAAATGCATGTGTTGTGGTTGGCATTATCTCTTCAAAGGAAATTAAACCCTATATCTGAATTTCAACTACTTCTTTACAAAAAGATAAAAATCAATCCAATTCTGCTTCTAGAAACTCTGGACAAATCCAAATGCATGCTGTCATTGCAGATTTAAGCTTTAAACTAACTGAAAGCTCTTGATGTGAAATGGTAAGAACCAGCATTTTGTTTCCATCAGGTGTTGAGGAATGAGACATTTGTGCATTACAAGATGTTTTTAATCCTACCTAAAACCTTGACAGAAAGGTGCACTGAATCCTGAGGATTCTGCTTGCCTGGCATAAGGGATGGGTGGAAGAAAAGCAAGAGGAAAAGACAAGAATATTTTGGGAGAAGAAAGAAGGAGAAACTGTCAAGCTTGCATTCTGACTAGTTTTTTTGAAAAGCACTGCTTTTACAAAGCACTAGATATATAACACCAGGGAGAATATAAGAAGATGCAGGCATCAGAGCAACATCTTTCTCCTTCTTATTTTCTCTGAGCTGCCACAATAGAGTTTTATATCTGGACTCTACTAAATGAAAAATCCATTTCCTCTCAGATTAATGACACAGAAAACACTTTGGGGTGGAACCTAAAACCTAAATAGGACTTTATTCCAGTTGAACTCATAAAGAATAATCATAACAGCAGCATCAAATCTAATAACATCCTGAACATACTGATGCTTTTGTCTATGTGGGATCTGCATTAGTGATTCTGCTCCCATTGCTATTCTGGGATGTCGGGTGCTGCAGAAAATGACAAAAGTGTCTTTATTTGGTTATGTTGGAGGTACTACATCTTTCATAAGCAGATGATGTCTAGAGCAAGCGAGTTTTCAGGGTAAGAATGATTCTTCTGCAGTGTCTGCACAGGGTCTGGCACAGTGGGTCCAAAGCCCAATGAGATTGCTTGGAGCTACAGGAATACTGCACAGAGTGATACGTAGGATGTGTGAGTGACACCCACAATGTTCTTCAAATACAGATTGATCACTAAGTTTCATTAGTGTTAATGGTTACTGCCTACAGAGAATAATTTATACCCCCAATCCAAATGTCTTTTGTTTTAGATCATTACAAAATAATAATGAAGGAAAGATCTGAGGTAAAATACAGTAGCAAGTATGTGACCCACATACTTGTCTGTTTTCCATCACAAACTGTTTGAGATTATGCACACAAAATGACAGTTGTTTCAGCAGATGACAAATTCTTAAAACTGAAAAAGTCTGGTACACTAAAAGTGGAAAATAAAAATGCTTGCCTACCTTCATGCCTAACCACATCATATCACAATTCAATATTTCTCCTGAGTCCATAGCTGAAAAATATGTCCTATATTCAACTACCACAGCTGTTGCAGAGAGAGTCCTGTGTTTGAATGTGGGTGTTGTCATAGATGAGAGATGTGAGGACGATAACCCTTTTACTTAATATACATGGTTGGTGGCAGAAGGATCAGTACGTTCTTTTTTATTATCTGGTTAAAGGATTCTGACACATACTGTCATGAAACATATTTTCCTTAGCTGAGCATAGAGAAGTGGTAAAAAATGTCCACTGAAAGCATTCTTTGTAATCTTAATGAAGTAAGGGAAGATAACAAAGCCTTCACCCTTATCAGAATAACACAATTAAGCACATTTGGCTTGCAGCAGTATGATATTTTCCATATTGAATTATTTTTAAACAAGATCCTCTCCTGCCTAAGGTGAGTGTGAATTGATAAGTAAATGGTCATTTCACATGTAGAGCATGAGAATAACAACACAAAGAGCAATGGGAAGGTTTAGACCCTTCATTTTGTGTCAGAAAATTGCTGTATATCTTTGACAGAATATTGGCTTAGGAGAGATGTATTTTCCACAGCTGGCCAAAATATCTTCTATAAATTGTCAGTTATTTAGAAGGTCCTGTTGCCTTCAGTAAACACGAGATATGCTTCTGAAAGGACTTTATCCGATTTTTCTACTGCAATGAAGTTGAAGTGTCTCCTTGCTTGTAAACTGATCAGACAGGCTCACTTTTTAATGACAGACATAAATGTATCTCTAATGATTTTCTTTCCCAAGAATTACGTAGGGAGACTCCCTGAAAGTTAGTTAAGTGGGTATAAATCTGAAACATAAGCATCTCCCTGCATAAATTTACAAGCACTGATTCCAAAAGGTTAACAATATGGCAGATGGATATGATAATGTGTGAACTCAGAAAAACTGAGAATTCAAGGTTTGATTCCAAAAGTATTTAAAAGTCTGAGCTTTTCCTCAGGCCTCTTGAACAGGCTGCCTTGACTGACGCAAACCACCTGCTGCTTCAGTTCAAGCCAAAAATAGTCCAAGAACAGCACTTATGTGTTTTTTGCAATGCTTCTGTTCTTCGTTTCATTGAGAATCTGAAAGAATTGAAGTAGAGACAAAAATGCACAAGTGTGACCTATCCCATTTGGACAGATAAATGTCAGCACCTGGAAGAAATTACACTAGTTTCCAGTTCTTGTTTAAGGTCAAATGTTTTCAGTGCTCATTTTATGCTGAGATTCCTCCACTTGGAGAAACATTTTTGCAATACCAGGAAACATATATATTCCATCCTCTCTGTGAAAAAGCTGTTCCTGCTTCCTTATGAATCTGATTTCACACTGTGAAACTTTTCTTCCTGTGGATACCCTCCTTTCATGTGGACAGCCTAAAGCAGATGCAGAGAAGTGGAAAAACCTCAGTCTAAAGAAAAACATATACATTTTTCTCATCTTTCTGTCTTTTTTGTGTACTATACTGCTGCAGCTTTATTTACTTATCAGGAAGAACAAGAATGATCTCCTATGACCTTGCTAAGTAACTACTGTAAATATGTGTGCACAGTATAAGGTAGAGCTATGCAGATGCTAAGCTAGGTCTGACTAAATGGAAACAAACCGTGTACCCTGAGCCTCCATTGATCATGGTCTCTGGTGATGCATGAAGCTGAATGAGGTTAACACCTCAGGCCCCATGCAGAAGGGATGTTCCCTAGGAATAAGAGCTCACCTTTCTCAGGCAGATTCACCTCTTTCACATAGCAGGTTAGCCAATGCATATAAGGTTTTCTACTTTCGGAAAGCCAAACATCTCACTTCTCCTCCTCAGCATGGTGCTGTGTCTCCCTCTGATGGCATCTGGGCCACACTTCCAGCCTGATGAACATGATAAAGTCTTGTGTATAAGATGATGATGTCTTTTTAGCTCAGTTAATGAATTTATTTAGGTCAAAGGTCCTAGGTTTAAAAACCACCGTTCCATCAAAATGTGATTTTCTCTTTAGCCTTCTAATGAATCGATTCCTAGGGACAATTTTTCAGAAGGGAGCAGTTCTTAGCCACAACTGAACTCAATTCATATTTGCAACAACACAAGAACAGAGTCACAAGGGGAGATTTAACAATCAGTACTTGCTAGAAAAGCTGTAAGGACTTTAGATATTTCAAAGTGAACTACATCAGGCTACTCCAAACATTCAGTTTGTCTGAAGGCTATAAAACAGCTACAAGGATCTATAATTTCTTGAAGCTCCTCAGAGCTTGTCAGTAGACTTGAGGTTTGAAAGAGTTCCTAACTATCTATAGCTTGTGACTGGCTTCCTGAGAATCCTGAGGAAGCTTTGCAGCCACCATGTGGTGCTTTACTGTGCTTCACACACTGCATCCTACTGAGTGACTTCATTTTGAACACCCATTTCATCACAAATGGTTGCAAAAGATTTGTCCCACACTAGCAATTACAGGAACTCTCAAACAATATTCTCCAGACTATTATTTTATTTAAAATGCAAGTATTTGCACTCTCTCTCTTTGCTCAGCTCAGCCTGGCTAAGGACTAGGTGAATTTATTAGGAAAAAGAAACTGTGTGCATTTGATGGTGACTGGAAGATTTCACAATAAAGTGACAGACCTTACAAGAAGGATCGGCTTAAGGGTCACTTGAATAATCTTCCATTTTTGATACTTCAAATCAGAACAAATAAGGAAATTCCCACGAGTAACTCAGTGGGTTTGTCTGCACTGAAAACAAAAGGAATGCTGAGGAGCAGATTCCTTTCTTCCACTTATATAAGCAACAATTATCTGTTTATATATTGTTAAAAATATTGTCTTATTGTTGTATTTCAGTAAAGCATTTTAGCAAAATTCTCAAGGCATTAAGAACAATAAAATGGTAATAATCATCCGTAATGAAAACTCTCAGTGGTCTAGGATCTGAGGGTAAGGATGAAGCAAACATTTCTTGTTATGTGATGCATCATCTTTATGCCCTGGAAAACTAAAATTAAAAACCTATAGCAAAAATGTATTTAAATCAGCAGAATTGCCACCAATTTTAGTAAAGTCAGTCAGTTTTTTAATGTTTTAGGGCACAACACTGAGCTCCAGAAAGAACGGGAACATCTTAGACCTATTGCCTTCAAGTCTGAAACCTTTTCATCATCTCTGAACCCATTTTATTTCTCAGAAACAAAACAATCAAAAATAGTGCTATAACACAAAAGACTGATATTAGTAAGAGGAGGTTGGAATGCTAGAATTGTCTCTGCAGGAGCCAAGACTGGTGCCTGTTGATTCTGCTGGGGGCATTGATCTAGAAATTCACAGGAAACTGTTTAATCAGAAGTAAATGTTCTTTCTGCAGAGCATTCTTTTTGTTTCTCTAAATCATGTGTTCATGGAAGGGTGACTACCTAGTGCTAATGATTAAACCCAGAGGGGGTTCAACCTCTTCCTTTGTGCATCTGTCCAAATTTCCCCGAGAGGGTGGAGACTTCTTTAGAAAGTTCACACGCTGGGATTGCTGCAAGCATGTGCGAATCTACTTTTCTTTGACGCTTTACACAGACCACATAGAATTAGTTCATTAATCACCTTACTGAAAAGCAGTCAAGTGGGTTATGTTTTCATATTTTGTGTGTGTCATAAGCTTATTTTGCCCCTAACATGAGGTAAAATCTTGAGCTATATGTGAACCTTGCCACAGCAAGCGCAGAGCCAGGTTCTAGCTAAAAAGCCTTGTTGGGGATCTGTGGATCTGGGGCATGCCTAGCACTGTTTTCAGACATGAGGTCCTGGCTGATTCAAAGCATGGGCAGATCAAGCCAATGTCTGCCTGCAGAGTGCCACAGTCATCCATTTCCTTCATCACACCCATTACTATCTGGCTTCCAGGTTGGCTTCAGCTAGTACTATTTTCACCTGCTGTCAGATGAGTCCTGTGCTTTGAAGCTCACATCAGCATGACCACTACTGTATTCCTGGCACAGGGCACAGGAATACAGTGGCATCTATACTAGAGGCATCTTCAGATGTCATTTGTTCCAGTTGAGGTAAGATTTATCACTTGGCTTGAGATGTCCCTTAACAAGAGTGTGGGTTTTTAATGGAAGAAACTGTTTAATTGGCAAGGGTTAGCCTGGTGGATCCTCACCTAGGACAGTGGCTTTACTGCTATATGGATGGTAATCAAGACCTGGATTCCCCTCCTGGCTGGACTACCAGTTTGGATGCTTCTCTAGAGATACCCGAGACTCAGTTAATGGTGGCAGTATTTATATGAGTGCCATTGATAGATTTAACTTCTGAATGACTTTGTGATGATTAAACACTGATATTTTGGAATGTAGAACATAGAAATGACGACAGACAGATTTAACAAACTTGTCCTAGCAGAGCAATAGTAAAATTCATTTATGTCTTCCAGTCATTTGCTCTGAAAAAAAAAATACAGCAGTCTTATGTAGGATATGGCTGAGGACTTTTTTTTTTTGGTCATATTAGCATTAGCCAGGCTAGCAATGCCTGTCTGGTTAACATTCTGCATAGAAGGCCAAAGTACACACAGCAATGCAAAGAAACACTACAAGAATTAGTTGAGTTCAGTCAGTTTCGTTTGCTCAGACAAAAGGATAAGTTCTGAAAGTCTTGCAGCAGGTAGCTTGTGAGTCATAATACAGCCAAGGAAAAGGGACTGATCTGGTTCAAATTATAAGACTGAATTAAAAATTGAATCCTTTGGGACAAATTCTAGCAAATACTTTCAGACAGGGAATAGGAAATAAGCCTGCTAAACTAGAGCTCAAACTGTTGTACATAGAACATACCATATACTCTGATTTTTAATGGGAACAGTTTACACCAGCACCTGAGGAGAACATGTTCCTCCACTGGAAACCATGGGAGTTCACCATTCCCTCAGTGCACCACAAATTAAAATTCATCCTGTTCCTTTCCCTGCTCTCTTTTTCATGGACTTGCACAAAAATACATTTTAAGTAATGCATGTAATTACCTCAGCTTTTGGAAACAGGCTGTATGATAACACAGGGTAGAAATGGCTTCTGACAAAGGCTGTCTTTAACAGCACAGCTGGTAAGAAGAAAGAATTACTCTGTGCATAGGGGCCATTAAGCCACAGGAAGGTGTCCATATGAGTGGGACAGGGCAGACTTACACATTTGGAAAGAAAATATGCTCAAGCTGGCTTAGAGGGAAAAGAAAAGAAAGCATACCCTAGAGAAATGATGGGAAAACTTCCTATTGGTCCTCCAGGCTGCAAAGCCCAGGAGATTAGGGTTGCTATAGTGTAAGATGGCATTGCCGCTTTCACAGGTAATGATTTAGATAATCTCCAATCTGGATATAAACCCTTGACTTACTGTGTATTGTCACAGTGTCAGTGCCTTAACCAGTCCTCCCACTCATGCTTTATAGATTGTACAAGGACAGGATTGCATCGGTCTGTTTCAAAGCCCTGAACAGTTAATCTAACTGAGGGGTTTAATGTTTTAGCAGGTCCTTCTAATAGCTGCTGTGGTAGTGTGCAGTTAACCTTTATTGCTGTGAGAACCCTATTAAGACTGAGTTACATTCATCACCTTTGAGGAAGGAAAGATTATGCCTCTAGATGTGTTGATATACTTGACATATGCCCTGTGATTGCAGAGGCTCTTGGGCACCAAAAGAGTGCTGTTTTCACAAAGCTGCAATTTTTGTTTATACAATATATACACATTCTTGTAATGGTAATTTGAGCATGGCACTCGTAAACTGAGTGATGAAACTACAGAGAGAGAGATTGAGTGAGGCAGTAAGACTCTACTGTGCATAACACTTCATACTGAAAATCCATCCTCACAAGCACAGCCTGTGTAAAAACGGTTTCCTTTTTCTTGTTCCAATTAGAATATCCATAAACATTTTCAGTTGTTGCTATCATCTCAACAGTTTGAACACAAAGAATAGTGTGATTTGTAAGCATATCCAATTATATTTGTGAATGAAAGCATCAAATTTGGTTCATTTAGACTAGTAGATGCACATTGTATCTTACTGTTCACCATTCAGAAAGCAGAAAGGCAATTGCATGACTGTAGATGCTGCAGTTGTTACCATGATAATTACACATCTAGAAATCCATACCCAAGACAAGGGATTTTTCACTCTGCTCTTTTTTAAAAAACCATTTGCATCCTCTACTCTGTGAGCAGAAGGAATACAATGGCTACATCTACACCATAGGCTGAGGAGTCACTGGGAGTGACTTTAACCCCAGGCTCCTGACAGTTCATTTCCATATATCTCGTAAAACCAGGAAACATGAACAAACTAGTCTAAGGGGATCTACCTGAAAGACTATTTTTACTTTTGCACTTTACATCCCATCTCCCAACCCTACTGTTGTTGTCTCTCTGCATCAGTTCGGAAGATATTCACATGTCAATGCAAAATCTGTGGTTGTGGCACAGGGCAAAAATCCAGTACCTTACTGTACCCAGTACCTGACAACCTTCAACAGGCAAACTGGAAAAAGCTGAATAACATAATTCACAGACAGCAAGTCCTGACTATTGTATGAAGAGAAAAGATGGTTCAAAATTAATACAAGTCTCAAAAACATAAAATCTCTGATTTTTATTAATAGGAACTCATGCAGCATGAGAATGAGTTTGAGAAAAAAAACACCATTTAGCTTAGGTGCAGAGTCAAGTGGAGGAATCCAAAACTATTTAATAATTCAAATCACCTTCCCAAATCAATGCAAAAAGCCCTTCAGGTTCAACTTATTTCAAAGTAGCTCAAGCTGGGGATTAAAGCAGTATTGTCATCTTCTAGTTGTACACAGGCATATCTCAGGAGTATATACTTCTGTCTGCCAGTGGCCACTTCATTCAGAGGCATGTAACACTGGATCTCATTTCAGGAGGGGGCTAGAGTACTTTGGGCAGTTCACATTCAAGAAACAATCAAACAAAAAATCTAGCAGGGGTTAATGATTCTGCAACAAATCAATTGGAAACTCACAGCCATTTGACCATGTGATGACTGATTGATCATTGTATTACATATACTGATAACAAATGGTCTAAAGAATCTCTCTGCTGATTACAAGACAGATGCAAATGATGTAGAAAAGTATTAGAGAACATGAGCTCACAAATGTTATTTTTGCTTCTCCTCTACCGCAGCTCAACTTGGGATGACAACACTGAGTCATATCCTTTGCTTTATTTTAAACCCTGTAACATTTTTGTGTTTTTCCTTGTAGCCCAATGTATGGAGGACAAGATCTGCATAAATAAAAACCCAAGCAGTCAGATTCTTAACAGGTTGTTAAATGCAAAGACACTGTTCAAGAAGGCCCTGGTGCAGTGGGGTTGTGACTTTGCTCTACATTCACTTGTTTCTACATCTGCCCCAGGTACCTGACAGTGCCTACTGGTGCAGATAGTTAGCTAAAGAGTGTTTTGGTCTGACCAAACTATAGATGCTGGTAGAAATTTTCATTTGCTCAATTCTGTGAAAACCTAGAAGCATATTTAAGTCTTGTTGAATAGATTTGGGATCCTGGTTTTAAACTCTCACTTCTAAGAATCTGCTCATTCTGATCTGTACCACCACCACTGTCCCTCCCCAACCTCTGTCCACATGTCCTGCTTTTTCCATGGTGCCTTCCAGTAAGAATAGGTTAAGGTGCATGCTGTTAAAAGACTTGTTTTTCTAAAACAATACTCACATGTACATATGTATTCTCTACTTTTGGCTCTAGCTGTCCTTTTTTCACCACTTTTTGTTTTTGGTCCTAGGATGAAGATTCACTGTCCTACATAATTGCAGTGTGTGTAGCTGAACAAAAAACTACACATTAGGGACCTAATCTTAAAACAAATTTAAGTACTCTGCTGAATAGAAATATCCTAATGTACTGTTGAGTAACGACCATCACAGGTATTCCAGATTAGAGCAAAGTATTACATACACACACATACACACACACACTGTGAAGTTTGGTTACTGACCAAAAGAAATAGAAGAAAAATCAGTCAAATTGGGAAGTTTCTCCGTGATTTGGGCTAATTTAAAGTATAATCCCCAGAGTTTTAACTTGAATATACTGCAAATACCTTTTTCACTTCAGTGAAAAATATTTTGGTTTGTTGTTTGGTTAATTTCTTTTTCTAATAATTATTTCTTTTACTTTTTTAAAAATTAATGTTCAAAGTAAAAGGGAAAAATTATTTAGAAAATTACAAAATGAAATTACTTACTTTTCTATATTTGCTTTTTAATTACTATTTTGACCCAAATCAGTAGAGCATTTTGGTATCCCTGAAATCTATCTCTGGTTATTTTTGCAAGTTACTATACAGCAAAGCTTTTCAAGTGTTCTTTCTGTGATTCATTGTATTTGTTCTTCTTGAACATTAACAAAAGAGCACTTGTGCTCGTAAGAAAGCTAGAGTATCATATGAATGTGCTACTTCCATGGGAGCTGCCATCATGAATGTTGCTTGGGACTGATAAAAGTACCATGCAGTAAAAGTGCAATGTGACTGCAGTGATCATTCACCAAACAGAAAGTAGCTGGTGAGAAATAAGCTGCTGAAACATCTGCACACTGACCACTGATTTGATCATTTCAAATAATAAGAAAAGCCTGTCTGTAAACACACACTAAAAAGACTGTCTAATCCATCAAATAAATTGTTTGCTGCAGATGGTCCACCCAGCTCTATCTATAGGTGTGTAAATAGAAAGAGATGACCATTTAAGCATGACATGGAGACCTACTGGGTTATCTTGTGTACCAGTTTATCTCCAATCAGGGAGCTTCAGAATCCACTAGTGAGCTAGAAGTGCTTATAGACATTTGATTGCTCCTGCAGAGGTTTAACTTCTATCTTTTCTGCAGCCTCAGGATCTGCAGCATTAAAGGATAAAGAGCCAGAAAAAGGAAAAAGAAAGGGTTGTTTTTAAGATTGTGGTTTCAAAGACACAAAACAAAATAAAAAAGCAGGCTCTGGAAATGATTTTATATCACTAGCTGACACTGAAACATCAAGCAATACCATCCAGTACTAATCTTAAGAGACAGAGAGCTAAAGAATGTGAGCCAAATAACCACTTCAGGAAGCCATTACATGTAGTCCTTCAGGTTACCTGTGAGCACGAATCCCGTGCAGGTGAGAACAGAATACAAACCTGGCAATAAACCTTACAAAATCTTTTGTGATAATCCACTTGCAATTCTGTGCACTTCCTCATACTGAAGTCAAACAAAAGGTGGACAAAGAAAGCAAAATAGAAAGGAATAATGCCACGTTTATGCAGGACAGAAGATTAGATTACTTTAGTGTGCTCTCCACACTGGTACACCTCCAAAGTACTCAGCCCAAAGCCAGCACAGCATGTTGCAGCCTGACAGACTGCACACTGGGAGCAATTTAGACCTCACTCCGTGCATTTCTCTGACCTCTACTAAGCTCCCAGATGGAATTCAAGGTGATGGTTTTAACCTACAAAGCCATCACTGCTTCCCTCCCTCTGCCTATCAGATGCTGATGCTGTCCCACAGGGGACCTGTACCCACGTGGTGTTTCAAACCCCGGTTTTTGTTATCATTCCGTGCAAACCATCAATTTTCTCCTTTCTCTAAAGCTATGCTGAGCAGCAGTGGATCTTTTCACAGGTACACCCCTTATTTAGCCTGTGACTTGTAAGTAATTGTTAAGGTGCTTGAGGCACAGAATGAGTACCTGCAAGTACATTCTAAAAAGAGAAAAAAAATTAATAAAAGAACAGTTGTCTGCTGCATTTGCACTTAATTATCCACAAGCTTACTTTTCTCTCCCCAGCACCTCCTGGAGGACTGAGCTCATATGCCAGACACCAGGCATCTGTGCACAGTGTGGCACTGAGGAGGTTCAGCAACGTGTTCACCACTTGACTGTACTCCCTTCATCTACCACTCATCATGCTCAAAAATTTAACATTAAGCATCTAATGAGGCAGACAAACATTGACTCCCTCAACTGTCTTCTTAAATATCCCCAAGCATGTTCTTTCTGTTCATCTGCTCTCTGTATAATTTTCTGTCACTTAACAAATTAGATCCCTTCCCAGCACTTCCTCACAGGTCTCCTATGGGCCATACAGCTTCCTTTTTTTTGCCAGTTTTCCAGTGGCTCTGCCCCAGCCTCCCTGCACTTTCCCTCAGTGGGAGCCAAATGACAGCCACGGAGCTGAAGTGTACAGAGAGAAACCCACAGAGCCAATTTGTTTGCAGGCACCTTTGTTTGTGGTGCTGGGGCAGGACCAGACTTCTTCAGCATTGCATAAACAGATGCCTTTTGAAAGAACGAGGAGTAGATCTAGGCCAGCAATTTAAATACTAAACTGAAAGGCGCTTTAGAAATGAGATATAGAGAGAATACTTTCTTTTATAGCTGTTGTAAAGCCCAGCTCTCTGGATATTTTGGCTTCATAAGAATGACAGGTCGATAGCTCCCTTTCCGTGCTTTCAGAAGAGCAGGCAGAGCTGGCAGATGCCTTTTCTGCACATTAGGATACAGTGCACTGACTTTCCCGTAGATCTTACCAGAGCAATCAGTAGCCTGGAGACCTCCAACCAGCTGGTTATGCATCTGTCTAATAACTGTCATATTGCTTCCTGCTAGAGGAGAAAGGGAACTGAGGAAGATGGAGTGAGACTAATTAAAAAGGAAAACTCAGAATATGTTGCTTTTAACTTCCCTGGTAATTCAACTTCCTAAATTAGTGCAAGATAATTGAAAAAGCCAGAAAGCATATAGGGGCAAACAGTGAAATGGCATCAGAAATCTATCCACTGTCCACCTCTTCCATATCTTTCATTACAGCCATCAACATCATTATAGTATTTTCAATCCGTCATGAAACCATTTTCCAAAAATAGGTGACTAGCAGTAAAAGACATAAAGAGGTGCTGTCCTCACAAAGGTCCCCAGAATGCCATACACAGGAGAGAGGAAGATTACTTTAGAGTGGAGAGTGGATTGGAGTGAAGAGAGGAGCACTTGTTTCCACTTCAGGTTTAAGAGAAGGAGGGATTGCATTTAGGGACATGTGAGGTTGCCAAGCTTTGGTTTGTGGCTGAAACACAAAACATTTAATGGTAACCATACTCTTTTTTGTGAAAGTTGAAATGATGAGAGGTTCATTTGGGGTTCGATAGTACATTTTGTCCAAAGCGAAAATAAAGCATTTTGAAATGCTTTAATTAAAGAGAGGAGTAGATTCAGAAAGTGAATGAAAAGGAGGGAGTGCAGTACAGCATGGTTGTTATGCCACTGTACATGAATGGGGTCGAGGACTCCTTTGACAATGTTCAAAACAAGGATTTTAACCAATGACTCTTACACATGGGAGCTTGTTTTAACCAGTGAACTGAACAAAAGTTGAAGATGCCTATCTCGCTCTTGTCTTTTGAAGATTATGCAGCAATTCTTTAAATATTCACTGGCACAGAGACCAGAAACCATATAAATAACTCTAACCTCCTGGCTAAAATCAGTTTTTCTCTTTGTGTCTGTGAATATTTAAGGCAGATACAAAGTGGTTCTACTTTGAACTTCAAAAGGACAGAATACACAATAGACAACTGTCAGGCAGCTCTCCTGAGGGACAGAAGACTCACCTAAAGTCCATACATTCTCAGAGAAGGAGAGAGAGGTGTGAACAACTCTTACAACCCCAACAGTCTACCCAGATATCTTCTTAAAGGACAAAAGAACAGTTCCTTCTACCTTACTTGTGTAAATGAAATCCATAAAGAGTTATTTGTCCAAAATTATATGGTGAAATATGCCTGGATTTGTCAATAATTTTAAATTGACTGAAATGCGCTTAAAAAAAAAAAAAACACAACAGAAAAAGTGTCTCTTTGTCTGTGTGAGTCTGTATGTGTTTATGTATGTTTGTGTTTACATATTTGCACGTGATTGTGCATCTACAATTACACCGAAATCCTCAGATCCAAATTAGATCAGATATCAGTTGCATTCAAAAGTGAAAAGCCAATTCAGGCACAATTAAATGTCAGGATAATATCTGCTCCCAGAAGACTTCAGATGATGAGGTAAGAAACAGACACTTAAAATCTCTAACATTAAGTATATGGTAAAAAAAAAAAAAAAAAGTGAAGATAGATGAGAAAGAAAGAAAGTGTATTTGACTTCTTTCAAAATCAGTCCGTCTCAGGAAACATCTCAAAAACCCACTGCTTGCGAAAATTCAGCAGACCAAAATCCAGCCCTAACCCTTGGTCTACTGCAGTCTCAAACTCCATCTTGAGCAGAGACGTCAGTCACAGCTGAACTTTCTTTGTAAATCCTTTTCCACACAAGAGACCAGGGCATGCAGGCAGCTTGCTAGGTCTTTGTATTAAGACAGCTCATTTGCCAGTTATTTGACAAGTGGAATCAAGGGTCAAAGAGAAAGTATGAAGTGTAGAGAGATGACAAATAGCCATGTTTCTTTCTGAAAAGTTAAAATTACTTTGTGAAGTCTATTAATTCACTTTGTAACAAAGCTGAGGCACTGAATTAACTCATGTATGGTGAAGCCCACACATAAAAGACCATAAGTCTGACATTTTCATCATCCTCACAGATCTTTGAAGTAACTTGGTTTATCAGCCATCAGTCCCTCTTCTTCAATCTAAGTAGCCCTGAGCAAACCCATTGCAAAGCTGTTCAAAATCAAATAGGCTCCACAAAAGTCCGTGCTTAAAACCAGAGCATAACATAAAGTAGAGAGAAATGAAAAAGAGACGTATTACCTATGCTGGGAAGGTGCAGGGAAAACTTCTCTTTTGGTGATTCTGGGGTCTTCAAAGATGCCAGGAGGAAAAATGTTGTCTGGAAGAGGATGCAGGAGCAAGACAACTGGCTGGACTGAAGTCCGGCTTGCACTCTTCTGTTCAGGACTCTGCAGAAGAAAATACCTCCAGGACTTGGGCATATAGGAGTTAATGCTACTTGGAGCCTTGGAAAGCAGAGTTTAAAATACTTGGCAATATTTCAGCCCCTAACAGCCAGGTACACAAAAGAAAGAAGGTTTAAAATATCTTTTAAAATAGGCTCTTTTCCTGAATTTTTTCTCTGCCTTTTAGACATACAAACTTGGATTGCATTTTCCAGTTTTTCTCTACAAATGTAAACTCTAAGGAGTCACTTCTTGAATTATTTATTCTTAACTGAGGATTGATATTCATGCAACAGCCCCATCTCCACTCTCTACCTCCTCCCCATTACTATACCAATCAAATATCATGACTTTCAGATATGCTTTTAATTTTCCAGAAGACCATTCATGCTTCCTCAAAGTCAAGCCAGTGGCATTTTTTCTTCTCTGTGGGTTTGCTCCAAACTGTCCTAGCTGCCTTTTCTATGTACAATGGACTTCCTATTGCCTCCATTACTTTAAAGACCAAATCATGACACTAGTGTTAGAAGTATGACTATTCATAGAAAATAAAAAGAATGCCAGAACAACCAGCACCTCTTGGACTATTATTTTTTTTGCTGAGCAAGAGGTTTGTGGAATATTTTTTTTCTGCTATTAAAAATGCAAAACACAGACATTGGGAAGGAATAATAATGAAAAGCTGCTCCCCGTGTGCCTTGCAAACCTTTCTTAAATTATATCACCAAGGTCCAAATTCCCCTTCAGAGCAGATCAACCTAGCTCCTTTGAATCCCCTGGTGCTGTGTGCATTTACACTAGATTTGAATCCAGTTGCCTAATGATGTAGACAGGATGGGCAGGCAAAGAACATGAGTACCAAGTTGATGATGGGGAGTATAAACTGTCCAAACCTTCTGTTCCTCACATTTTCTTCCATTTTCTTCCATAGTACCAGCAGCTCTAATACCTGATTTTGGGCTGGAGATGAAAGTAAGTCTCCTTTGTGGTTTCTGTTGTTCCATGTTGTTGTTTTACTTATTCTCCACCTACTCCTGTTGCAGGAATTTTCTGCTCCTTTCAGGACACATGACAAGGAAAGAAACCCATGAAATCTGATGCAAGATGACCTCCGGAGAAATGGGAATGGAGAAGAGCAACCAATGCAGAATGGTCAGTATACTCCTGGGTATTGAATATTTGATGAGCCTGCCTATTCAAAAGAAGAATCAGCTTTGTTTATTTCAGCCCATGAAGGTACCTTAATAGGTAGAGAATAATTTGTGCTGAGATTCTCACTTTGTGATAATGTAGTACTAGGAAGAGATCTGCAGTTTCTGTCTCGCATAATGGCTTCCATTCTTAGTACAGTACTTGTGGATGACTTCATTATATGCATGTTTAGAGAAGAGATAATAATTGAAAAGATGTAAAAACATTCAAGGGGTGTTTGCAGTATTTCTCTCTATCAAAAAAGGAAGTGCCCACTATATAGCTTCTTCTTGAATGTGAGACTGTGACCCTCAATGACTGTAGACTTCTCTATAGTCTCTGGTTTTCCTAAGGTTACTGGGATGTAAAAACATCCCTTGTATGTTCCTTAATAAGATCTAGTGGGGAATGCATAATTTCTCTTTCCATGTAATAATTGTAACATTACAGGGGGTACAGCAAGTAAGGATATAACAAACCAGTTTTTCATCTCAATGTTAAATATGTTTCAGGTTATGTGGTAAGTATTATGGAAGACACTGCAGGGCTGTGTCATGTTCTTGTGGCTTTTCTGCAAGTGTTATATCTAATGATTTTTTTGTTTTGTTTTGTTTGGTTGGATTTTTTTTGTTGTTTTATCTGGGAAAATTTGAGCATGCTCATTATTTCAGTGAATCTCCATGTTGTAAAAAGAAACTCCAGTTACTTTAATTTCTTGTCTGATGGTGTTGGAAATTTCAGACTGAAGAAAACCCTAGAAGACTTCTTGTTTGAAATTGTGTGACAAAAAACAAAAAACAACCTGCTCCGAAAAAGACAGAAACCTGAAATCCCAGTGGTTTACAGTCATATCCTAAATCTTGTCAGTGACAAATTTTACTTACTTTTTCCTCCCTGTAGCTCAGAGCCAATCCATATATGAAAAAACAAACTGAAACTACCTGACTCATGTATCATCAGCAGAATTATTAACTGAGATTCTTCTGCAATGCCAAATTCCACCATCAGACCTGAGAAAATGAGCATTGATAGAGGATAGAACTTCATGTCAGCGAGTTAACACACAGCGGCATTTGTCTTGTACAATTCATTTTGTACTAGTGAGGAAAGTGAGAAGAAAAGTTGATTTTTCAGCTGTGATGTGGGAAGCTTTGAAGTTGCTATCTATCCAGGAGGCTGACCATACAACCTCTGAATATCTCAGATAGGTTCAAGCTTAAACCAAGCATCTGCTTTTCTTTTCTCTGTGGCAAATGAATGCAACAACACTGTCATCTAATTGGGTTCTGTTGCCAGGAATATCAGCAAGGGTGCTGGGTGCTCCTTTCATTAGTTCATATGTCTGAGCTTTTCAGGATACAAATAATAAAAAAACCCAACAGAACCTAGGTTCTACTTCATATTTTTCCTGCTCAGAATAATTCTGCCTACGAACTGACAGCATTAATAGTTGTACAGTAGTTATTGCTGTTAAAACAATTTTCTTCTACTGTTGAAATAGTAGTAGAATAGATTTTTGGTAAGGGCCTCACTGCACTTTATTTAAACAAGAAATTATTGAAAAGATAACAAATTTGACAACAGAAATTTGAAGACAGGCAGAGTCAACAAGATTGCTACTGGAATTAGCAGATAATGCATGTCTATGCATATTGCTTCCATGCAGTACTTGTCTAGTCAAAATAAAGGTAAGATCCTCTAAGCTTTCTCACTTGCAGTTTTTGGAGTTTTTTAATTAGAAAAATACATACAGGAAAAGATATTTAGATTTATCTGAAAGACCCCTTCTACTTCCCACAATACAGATGGTTAAAGAATGAGAAAGAGAACAAGAAAGAGCACTTTGAGATTGCTGCCAAACACAAAGAGTCAAAACACATCAATTTTACATAAAAAAACTTCTGTTGCTTGGAAAAAGCCCCAGTTAGGTCATTAAGCCCTTAAGAGACAAGACACTAATGTTCTGACTGACACAAAGTCCAGTTTAGGTATGACCTGAGGAGCCTCAGAAGAGCTATTGAAGGTGGAGCAGCTGAAAGCAGAAAGATGGTCAGCATTGATCCTACTTTGAAAGAACTGTGTGAGGCT
Organism: Lepidothrix coronata; assembly: GCF_001604755.1. NCBI lineage: Eukaryota > Metazoa > Chordata > Aves > Passeriformes > Pipridae > Lepidothrix > Lepidothrix coronata. The sequence continues at coordinate 867,251 of NW_016690410.1, read as the reverse complement.
GAGGAACAAAGTAAACAGTGAGTCTCTGCAGGGAAGCGTCTGGACCTCAAGTAGATGCAGGCAGACTAGGAATGAGGTGCATCGGCCAGAACTGTGGAAGGGTAGACTATGTAGCACTTGTCAGCCCAGCAGTAAGGTCATACACAACTATTTAACAAATAGAGGAAACTGTTAAAAATTTTATCTTCCCATGAGAATTGTCCTGACTCTTGTATCCACCGTATGGCTCCTCCTGTTTTGCATCTTGTATTCCAGGCTTAACAAGGAAATCAGCCTAGCATGAGATATTACTTAACTGGTCAATATAGGCAGTATACTAATGAGATTAATTAAAACACCTTATGGTACATATGTTTCTCAAACAAAAGCCATGGCTGACACATGGAGGCTGCTGGTGAAACAGAGGAGTGAATCTGCCTCTTTGAGAAATGGATCTGAAGGAGAATGATGTGTAGAGATAAAAAAAGCTGTGATAAACTGGTCTTACTATGTCTTTTTCTGAGAAAGCATGAGTGACAAATCTGTTTAGGAGTTTGCTTGCTGCTATCACAACCCAAACTGGTAGTTGGTGAGATGCACTCCTTGGACTTGAGGGTCTGCCATTCTAAGCATGGGCATTCTTATTTTATTTATCTTGATTTCACATTTAAGTACATTGTTACTTGTGTCTCACACGTATTTGGCCGAGATTATTGTTTATGTGCCTCATCTTTGTTGACAGGAACCTTCTTCTCTTTCTGCTTCCAGATGGATTTATGGTACCACTAGGGCAGGCTGCCCAGCTTGGTCAGGAAGTTTAACAGGCAAGATAGCACTCACAAAAACAACACCTCTCCCCAGCCCAATGATAAAAAAAGAAAAAAGACAACTGACAAGCTCTCTAGATCTAGACTCAGTCCAATTACATGAAAATCATCTAGGAACTTGATTCACCCTGTTTTCTACTTAAAGTCATATGCAGAAGTCACAAATAGAATTCAGGATGGAAAATAGCTATGGCATGAGCAGCTGTTTTTCTCAGTAGCAGCACAGTAGGGAATAAAATGACATCATCCAACCCTAAAGTTTGAAAAACCATGAACATTCCCTAGATTTTAACTCTAGTCTTGCCAGCCACTAAAGAAAACAAAATGCAAGAACATTGTTGTGCTACAAGCTTACAAGGTGCTATAGTTACAAATCTTCCCTCTGCGATATTGAAAATGTTACTGGCAAACCATGCTGCCTGTGTCCATCACTAGGAGATTGAGTAACAGGGGTACCTCATGCCTGAGAGATGGAAGTGCATGTTGCCCAAACAGGATCCCATGGAAAGGATGACAAATCAGATCTTCCTCACTAACCTACACATTGCGAAATGGAGAAGAGTGATAGAAGCAGAGGAAAAGTGCTAAAAGTCTCTAACCATGCAGCAGCTTTTAGAAGCATATCACTGTGTAGCACGGTCAGCAGATGAAGCTTCACCTTCCCTGTCAGAGTGCTTTATCCCACTTGGGTAGTACAAAAGAATGAGCTTTTTGATGTCAAAGCTAAGCAAAAAAAAAAAAAAAAAAAAAAAAAAAAAAAAAAAAAAAAAAAAAAATTTTTGGCAAGGTTAAGCTTTTGTTGTTGCTTTTGTGANCTACCAGGGGTCTCTGATACAAGCATTATTCAGGATGATTCTATCAACATTTCCTGCAGAAATAATTTATCGTATGGGCTGTGTAAGCATTATCCACTGTAACCACTGCTTACAGACAAACACTATCAGTAAACCATTCCTCAGATTGGGTGAGCAACACTCTGCCATGTGTGCCATTGGGTCTGACCTCCAGCTGGCCAACAAGTGTCACTGAAGAGGTGGAAAGCTTTAATAAATCATATCTGAGATGCATGTTAACCAAGTACAAAAATACCTACTGTATCTAACTCAAATATTCATAGATTCAGAGAGATTAAGGCCATAAAGAACAATATCTCAGCTAGCCTGACCTCCTGCATATCACAGGCCATTCAATTTCACCCAGTCACCCCTCTGTTAAGCCCAATTATTCATGCTTGGCTGAAGCATATATTTCAGGAAGGCGTCAGTCTTGATCTGAATATATTGTTAGAAAGGAAACACATTCCTCCTCTTGTATTCTTTTTCCCTCTGGTTAATGCCCCATGCTTTCACAGTTTTCCCTAATTTCTCATTTAAATTTGTCTGATTTCTGTTTCCAGCCATTGATTGTTGTAATACTTTTCTCTGCTAAGCTATATGTCCTCTCAGACACAGATTTCTCCCCACATGACATGGTGTTTAATACCTTCACATTCCTTTCTGCTCCTTAACAAGCTAAACTGATCCAGCTCTTCCCCCGCAGCATTTTCTCCAGGCCTCAAGTAGCATTTGCAACTCATTTATATGCTCTCCAAAATAGTTGTGACTGTGATTCTATCATCCATCACATCAAGGCCGCATTTTGGAGTTAATCTTCCCCCTGCTTTCCCATTTATACAAAAAAGATCCCATTACTTCTCCTGTCCACAGCATCATGTTGGATATTTCCGTTGACAGCGCTCTGAGCGCCTTCCCGGAGTGGCCGCTGTCCATGGTACTGCTCTACCTTCCACACAGAGATCCTAATGCTGCCTCTTGGAGTCATAGAATGATTTAGGTTAGAACAAAAAAACATTTAAGATTATCGAGTCCAACCACAAAATGAACACTGCCAAGTCCATCACTAAATGCTAATTTACGATGGACTTTCACTCAAATTTATACAACCGCATAGTACTGTCACCCGTGAAAGACAAAGAAGATGGCAAACGCTCCGTGGACTCATTTACCCAACAGCAAAGGCTTTTAATAAACTGTTTGTCAAACTCATTCTTCTACAGAGGCGTTTTAATGCCCTTGAAGATAAAAGTCTAACCAAAAGTTGTTTAGAACAAGAAGAAGACTTCATTTATTTCCTTAGAAGGGAATGAGGTCAAATGTACATGTTAAGAAATGGTAGTTTCAGGGAATGCTCCTGAAGACTTAAATTCTTCTATATACATATGAATTTGTCTTGGGCTGGGAACATTCCCACCTGGCCCAATGGAATCTGATCTCCCTATGTGGCTACCATGTCATCATTTTTATCACTCCACTAAATGTTACGTGACTTGTAAGTTGTTTGTTTGGGGGTTTTTAATTATTTACTGTCACATGATTGATGAAAACATTAAATAGGACTGAGTTTGACACTGATGCTTCTTGTGTCCCACTTATAAACATTTTCATTCAATGATGTTTCCTTGCTGACAGCTAGCATTTAAAATTGTCAGATGGCCAGCTTTCATCTATTCAATGTTAACTTTATGATATTGCATAACATTTTTCATTAAAATAATTTCATGTGATACCAAGTCAAATGCCATACAAAAGTCTATTATGTCTGAGTAGTTTCTCTCATCGATTAAACTTATAATTCCATCAAAGAATGAAATTGGCTTTTCTTGACAAGATCTATTTTCCATGAAAAAAAAAATCGGCTAATGTTAATTCTATTACCACACTTAATCTTGCATCAGATGATTCCTGTATCAATTTCTTTCTTCTTTTTTTTTTTTCCACCAAGGACTCTTATCAGGCTAATTGTGCTATGCTTGCTTATCTTAGCTATCACACTTGCCCTTTCCAATCACTGGGATGGTGTTAAAAAATGTCCACACTTTGTGAATTGCAGTGACATTCTTATATTCAGAAAAAAAAAAAAAAAGTAAATCATTGAGTCAGAAAGCTTCTTGGGCAGCTCCTCTGGGATTCTTAGGTAGAAGTTACCACCACGGCTGATTCTGACATTACTCTTATACACACTGTTTTCACCTCATCCTTAGATGTCCACACAAGTAGATATGAATAGTTATATCATAGTGACACCCTGGCTAACTCTCAGCAGTACCCTTTTTTTTTTTTTTTTGCCCCACAAAATCATCTTGGCTACTTCATAAAGCACAGTCTTGATCAAAATTCCCCCCCTTTTCATTAATTACCTTAGAAATTATACAAGCCCTCCCAGCACTGCAGAAGGAGGATAGATTGATAGAAGGCATTTCTTAACCAGTAGCTTCTTTTTATGAACAGTTAACAGATGGAGATAAACTAATTCCCAGCAGTCTTTCCTTGGAGCAGAAGTTGAATTTGTCTTCATGAAGATCACAGTTACAGCCATGACACCTTCTGTGGACCTCAGTGGAGAGGCATACAGTACCAACTTTCTCCCCCCAGATGTTTTTTCTAAGTAGCTCAAGTTGGTGTACTGAAATAACTTCAGATAGAAGCTGGTGTGAAAATTCCAGTCTATCACCTGATGGAGCAAGGTTCTGCACTCCCTGCTTCTCCCCTTGTGATTTGGCAACCATGAGCAGCCTGTGAGATGCCCGGAGAATGCACAAGCCGCACTCACAGATTCTGGGCTACTGTTCTCTCTGCTATCTCTATTCATCTTTGGATTCATAGTTCCTATGACACCTGAATTCATCAAGATACCAAGTTCTTCAGTGTCTGAAGAAATTAAATTGTGGTGTCATAGAATTGTAGAATCACAGAATCGTAGAATCAACTGGGTTGGAAAAGACCTCTGAGATCATCAAGTCCAACCCTTGATCCAACACCACCGTGGTTGCCAGACCATGGCACTAAGTGCTACATCCAGTCTCATCTTAAAAACTTCCAGGGATAGTGAATCCACCACCTCCCTGCACAGCCCATTCCAATGTCTGATTACTCTCTCTGTAAAAAAATTATTCCTAATATCCAACCTAAACCTCCCCTGGCAGAGCTTAAGATCATGCCTTCTTGTCCTACTGATGGTTGCCTGGGAGAAGAGACTGATGCCCATCTGGCTACAACCTCCTTTCAGGGAGTTGTAGAGAGTGATGAGGTCTCCCCTGAGCCTCCTCTTCTCCAGGCTGAACAACCCCAGCTCCCTCAGCCTCTCCTCACAGGACTTGTGCTCAGGTCCCTTCACCAGCCTTGTTGCTCTTCTCTGGACCTGCTCCAGCACCTCAATATCCTTCCTGAACTGAGGGGCCCAGAACTGGACACAGTACTCAAGGTGTGGCCTCACCAGTGCTGAGTACAGGGGAAGAATCACTTCTCTGGATCTGTTGGCCACACTGTTCCTGATCCAGGCCAGGATGCCATTGGCCTTCTTGGCCACCTGGGCACACTGCTGGCTCATGTTCAGCTTCCTGTCAATCCAAACTCCCAGGTCCCTTTCTGCCTGGCTGCTCTCCAGCCACTCTGTGCCCAGCCTGTAGCGCTGCAAGGGGTTGTTGTGGTCAAAGTGCAGGACCCAGCACTTTGTCTTGTTGGACCTCATCCCATTGGAATCAGACCATCTCTCCAGCTTGTCCAGGTCCTCTGCAGAGCCCTCCTGCCTTCCAGTAGATCGACACTCCCCTGCAACTTACTGTCATCTGCAAATTTGCTGATGGTGGACTCAATCCCCTCATCCAGTTCATCAATAAAGATATTAAACAGAACTGGGCCCAACACTGATCCCTGGGGGAAACCACTAGTGACCGGCTGCCAACTGGATGCAGCACCGTTCACCACCACTCTCTGGGCCTGGCCCTCCAGCCAGTTCCTAACCCAGCACAGAGTGCCCTTGTCCAAGCTGTGGGCTGCCAGCTTTTTCAGGAGTGTCAAAGTCTTTGCTGAAGTCCAGGTAGACACATCCACAGCCTTCCCCTCATCCATCAGGTAGGTCACCTGATCATAAAAGGAGATCAGGTTGGTCAGACAGGACCTGCCCTTCCTAAACCCATGCTGGCTGGGTCTGATCCCTTGTCCATCCTGCAGCTGTTGTGTGATTGCACTTAGGATGATCTGCTCCATAACCTTGCCAGGCACTGAGGTCAGGCTGACGGGCCTGTAGTTTCCCTGGTCCTCCTTGCAGCCCTTTTTGTGGATCAGTGTGACATTTGCCAACTTCCAATCATCTGGGACCTCCCCTGTGAGCCAGGACTGTTGGTAGATGATGGAGAGTGGCTTGGTGAGCTCTTCCGCCAGCTCCCTCATCACTCTAGGATGGATCCCATCTGGTCCCATAGACTTGTGGGGATCCAAGTGGCTCAGTAGGTCACTGACTGTTTCCTCCTGGATTACAGGGAAGTTACTTGGCTTCCTGCCTCTGTCTACATGCTCTGGAAGCCAGCTGTCCTGGGGACAACCTGTCTTACTGTTGAAAACTGAGGCAAAGAAGGTGTTAAGTACTTTAGCATTTTCCTCATCTTTGGTGACTGTGTTCTCCCCTATGTCCAACAAAGAATGGAGGTTTTCATTGCCCCTTCTTTTGCTATTGCTGTATTTGTAGAAGCACGTCTTGTTATCCCTAACAGAAGTGGCTAGATTGAGTTCAGATTGTGCCTTTGTCTCTCTAATTTTCTTTCTACGTGACCTAACTATATTCCTAAATTCTTCATGAGTAGCCAGCCCTTTTTCCCATAATCGGTAGGCTCTCTTCTTTACCCTAATTTCCTTCAAAATCTCCCTGTTCAGCCAGGCAGGCCATCTTCCCCAGTGGCTCACCTTTTGGTACACTGGGACAGCCTGCTCCTGTGCATTCAAGGACCCCTTTGTTTTCAAGGGCTGTTTCCCAAGTTACCCTCTGAACTAGTCTTCTGAGTAGGCCAAAATCTCCCCTGCAGAAGTCCAGGGGAGAAGTTTTATTGATGGCCCTCTTTGCGTCCCTGAGTATTGAAAAGTCATTGTGCCCCAGACAGCCTCCAATCACCACGACTCCTACCAGCTCCTCTCTATTTGTGAACAGCAGGTCTAGCAGGCCCCCACCCCTGGTAGGCTCATTTACCAGCTGAAGCAGGAGATTATCCTCTATACACCCTAGGAATCTCCTAGACTGCCTCTTCTCTGCTGTGTTGAGTTTCCAGCAGACATCTGGCACATTAAAGTCGCCCACAAGAACAAGGGCTGGTGATTTTGAGACACCCGCCAGCTGCTTGTAGAATAATTCATCACCCTCATCATCCTGATTGGATGGTCTGTAACAGACTCTCACCAGGATGTCAGCCTTGTTGGCCTTCCCCCTGATTCTGATCCACAGGCGCTCAACCTTATCGTTACTGACTTCAAGTTCTACAGAGTCAAGAGACTCTCTAACATACAGAGCCACCCCTCCACCTCTCCTACCTTGTCTATCCCTTCTGAAGAGCTTGTAGCCACCCATGGCAGCACTCCAGTCATGCGAGTCATTCCACCATGTTTCCGTGATGGCGACCACATCATAGCTTTCCTGCTGCACGATGGCTTCCAGCTCCTCTTGTTTGTTACCCACGCTGCGTGCATTGTGGTACATGCACTTCAGCTGGGCTGCTGATTTCACTCGTAACTCGGGCTTTCCACCCTTAAGCTCATCTCAGTCAATTATTTCTGTACCTGAACTTGTGCAGAAAGATTGATGGCTAGCTGAAATCTAAGTCACAGAACATGAACACAAGAACTCATAGAAAAAAATACATAATACTTTCTAAATCAAATAACAAACATCCTGTCTACGCAAGTAATTTCCATCACCCCTAACACTGCATAAAGTCATTGAAGTTTTCATTAAGATGTGGAATAGATAGGATTTGATTTTACAGATATGGGAGTAAAGGGTAGAAAGTATTTATGATGTGTATAATGTCACACAAGAAATTTTCTTTAGAGTTCAGATTTTTATTTCCTCACCTGTGGATCACAGGACTGATAAGCTCTTGTCTTTGTGGTTCTGCAGATCCTCTGCAGATTAGGGATGCTGTGACCAAGCATCCATATTCACATCAGTATAGTGTTGAGATCTAATGATTGGATTTAAGCCTTTCTGAAGAGAGGAACTGTCTGTTAAATTCAGGTCTGAATTCAACATGGAATTTCACTTCTCAAACACGTATCTATCTGAGAATTTTGTGCAAAAATAACTCATACCATACAATGAAACAACTGTGTCTTCACCTTAGCAAAACACAACTAGAACTGAAAAAAAGAGGTTGTAGCTGGAAGAAGGCTGCAATTTTTCTGTTCACAAAAATTGCAGTGGACCCAGTTTCTTCTCCTGAAGCATGACAGCAGAACTTAATACCTAACTGATCAGGAAGAGTTTATTTTTTTTCCTTATTCTCTCAGGCTGCCAGACTTGGGATAGAAGTTGGGTTTTATATACAATCTTATAATGGGGTAACATTAAGCACTAAGCCAACCTGAGAATATTTATTTATTTCGTGACCATTTATTTATTTTATTTTATGACCAGCACTATCGTGTTCTTCAGTTCAGTAGCTTTCTTTTCTGCTATCATGACCCAAGCAAGACACCATTGTATTATAAAAGAGTGTTGTTTTGTTTTCTTTTAAAGTGAGTTGAAGATGACATAATGTCACTTTCTGCTCTAAAGCACTCTGTGGGCTGCTAGGGAGAAAAAATTATTTCAGTTTTATCAAAATATATTAATTAAATTTGATATCCACCCAGTTGATTGAGGCAGAGACTCCCTGTAGATATTTTGGTCACGCATTAAGAAAGTTGTCACAAGCAATTTGGACTGGAGCGAGGAGTTATAGACTGCCAAATATCGATTAATTAAGCCCATGTTTGGATTAGTTCTGCTAGATTGTTTCATTAGGGAAAATGACTGAAAATATGCAATAAAGTAACCAGAGGGATTCCAGTAAGACTTTACATGTGAATGAGACCTCCAGCAAAGAGTAGGAGCTGGGACTGAACTTCATGTGCCCTGTGATATGGTATGGTGCTCCTTGCTCTTCCTCTGATGGGGGTAGAAATAGGCACCAGGAGAGTTGACTTGTGTTTGTTGTGTCAGTGACTGATTTCATTGGAATCCTTCTCAACAGCTCAGGAATGGAGCCCTTTCTTTGTCATGTGATTTTTCATCTTCAAGGCAAACTTCCAACTTATTTCACATGCATAATGTCAGCGTAAAGGTGAGGAGGAATATATCATCATAGAAGTAATGACTGCACAATTACTGTTTATTTTAATTCCACATTCACTGCCATTTCAGTTTTTTTTCCCTGTCGTGTTACGGAAGAAAATGCCTTGATGAGAACTCCTGCACTAGGAAATCCTTTATTTGTTTTCTTCTGCTCTTGTAAATGCACTGTCATGAGACTTCATTGAACTTAGCTGCATTCCAAAAATAGTTAGATAGTAGGTGGAAAAAAAAATCTAGCATGCCAAATTAAATGAAAAGAGAAAAATCTTTTTGAGGGTTGGAGCTGAACCTATTTGAAATAAGTAAAGTCTCACTCTTTGAGCAGCCTGTAATGAGAAAATCATCGTCCTACAGCCTGTTTAGCTTTAAGTACAGGGAGAGAGAGGTGGGGATCTGGATTATCCCAGGCAGAAACCTGGCCTGACTTGACGATCCTGGGGTGGCCAGAGAGAGCATCTGTCAGATGACAGGGACCAAACTCAAATTTCAAGGAAGAAGAAAATCAAGAGAGGCAGTAGTTTGTAAGTGTGTCTCAGCTGGATAAAGTGACACCGCAGGTTACCAGTACACCGTGCACAGAGCTGGAAGATCTTGAAATAGAGAATCATATTACTGTGCCTCTGGAACCATGGTGGAAAGCTGATTCTTGTACTGCATAAGTGATGTTACAGTACAGTAAGTGAACAGTCCTGATTTCAGCTGGGATAGTGTTAATTTTTTTCTTAGTAAGTGGTTCAGTGCTGTGTTTTAGATTTAGTATGAGAAAAAAATTGATAACACTGATGTTTGAGTTGTTTCTAAGTAGTGCTGCTTACTCTAAATCAAGGAGTTTCCAGTATCCCATGCTCTGCCAGCAAGCAGATGCACAAGAAGCCAGGAGGAAGCGTGACCAGGACAAGTGACCTGAATTGGCCAAAGGGATATTCCATAACACAGAACATCATTCCCAGTATATAAACTCGGGGAAGATGGCCAGGAGGAACTGATCGCTGCTTGGGCACAGGCTCAGCATCACTCAGTGGATGATGAGTAATTGTATTGTGCATCTTTTTTTTTCTTGTGTTTATTCCCCTCCCTCTCTGCTCTTCATTACTCAGATTATTATTTGTTGTTGTTGTTGTTACATTTTACTTCATTTAAATTATTAAACTTCTCTTATCTCAACCTAGAATTTTTCTGATTCTCCTCCAAATCTCACCAAGGGAAGGGGCAAGGTGAGTGAGTGGCTATGTGGTACTTACTTGCCAGCCAGGATTAAACCATGACATGAACTCATCACGCTTGTCATGATTCATAACATAAATCATTCTGCCTTCTTCTAAATACATTTCACAGCTGTTGTGGTCCTGCTCAGCCATGAGGGACACAGCCACAGCTGAGAGGAGGGTGCTGGGTAAACTCCAGTATCACTGCCAAGTAACCTAAAGAAGGCAGGCCACCCAAATTCTGGCTGGCCCCATAGCATTGTCTACAGGGCATATTGATGGGTGAGATACTTCAGAGGTTTTCAAAAGTTTTAACCTTTTAAAATAAATAACTGGACTATCTGGCTATGTTTTCATCAAAACAAAGGAGAAGTAAGGCTTGTAAGCTATTCACTCCCTGAAAAAACACAGCTCCTTTCAGTTCAGACAAAGTCCTTAGTCACTATGGAGAATATAGGTCTACTTCTTTTCCTTCCAACCTTTTTTTTTCTACAGTTTAGAAAATCTGGTCATTGAAAAATTAAAACATGTTTTTGTCCCTAGTCTTATATAGTGCCATCTCTATTTATATTTGCTTCATTAAGTCTTTTGTAATCCATCCATCCATCTTGCATGCAGAAGAATCACATGGAGCACAGGAGTGCTCACAGTGGTTAGAAAAAGAAAATAAAACCATCTGCAGCCTCACCTCTGAAAAGAGAAATGTGAGACTCAAACCAGCAAACCAAACCAACAGACCATTACTCTGCTTCTTGGCTAGCACAAAATTTTTCCATTAAGGAGATGTGGAAAATCAAAATGAATGGACAGAGAAATATTTTTATATGCTCATTTGCCCTGCTGACACTGCAACTATGCTGGGCATAACCCTCCAGTGTTATTCTTGTACAAATTTGTCACAAAGATCCACATTTATCTCTGAGGTTACTTCAGGAGAAATACCTCTATGAGTAAAATTATACTAGCAATTATCTCGGTTAATTCAGCTCAGCCCCTATGTAGAAAATATGTCAATATTTCAGAATTGACAAGGAGTATTGCACGTCTCCATATTAATTGCCTATCCCCCTGGTCACCTTTGTCCCCCATCACTTCTCATGTCTCTGAGTATCCCTGCTCCCATCTCCCCTTCTTTGGCTCTAGGTCAACTGATCTTCTCCACCTCCCTCCAGCCTGGGCTCCTCTTGATTACTTTACATCGGGGCAAATCAGCAGAAGCAGGTTCAGAACTGTTACAGAAGGTTGTCTTACATGTTAGGTGACATAACTGCTCAGATTTTCTGCTTTCATTTAACACCAGGTAGCAACAGGGAGGTCTTTCTACAATTTCATTACTGTATTAAAATATATTTGTCTTTTTCCATAAATTATGTTTCCTTACCTATATGGGTTAATCCTTTGTCTCTATTTTTCCCTCTCTCTGTAAAGCCCTCAGGCTTCACACGCTACATTGTATTTATCCATCTTCTAAATAATAATAATAAAAAATTTAGTCAAAATTGATAAATTTCTGTATTTGTAGAATAATACCACTATTTTTTTTGCTTAATAGGTGCTGTCAGTGATTAAATCATCTGCACAGCTACATACTTAGTCAGTTTTCTATAAATACTGAAATTCTGTAATTATCACTCATCAAAATTTGAAAATAGATAAAACGACAAAGAAGAGCAAGAACTTACTTAATATTTAATCCTACTCCCCTCAAAGTACGCACCAACTACTCTTCTTAGGATGTTCCCAACCACTCTGTAAGGCGACTTGATGCCACAAACCTGCTATATTTGTGCACAGCAACAAAAATATAGTAGGAAGCAGGTTATTTTTAGGCAAAAATATAACCTGACAGCAGACAAGTGATTCTGAATCCAAACCATTAGCTATATATCAGAAAAAATCCATCATTCTGAACCATTTTTAAAGATCTGTCCAAAGAATTAATGTATCTTCTGTTAACTTGTGTCTAACATATCATAAATTTGGCATATTTGCCTCCTTACTGGTCAAACTAAAAGAGAGTGAGCCTCATAAGTCTGCAGCCTCTTTCTCTCTTCTTTTGGCCATGCTACTGTTTTATTAACTGCAGTGATAAAGCTGTTTAGAAGGATAGAGAACAGTTATAAACCTGTCTCTCTCTCACTCCCAGCATTACCTTGGGGATCCACTCCACTTGTGCTATAGCACGAGGTATTGCTGTGTAACAACAGAGTGTGGTGAGGGAAGGCTAAAAGAAAGCACCAAAGGAGACAGAAACTGCTTCAAGGGCTTGTAATGTATGAGGTTGAGCACAGGGAAACTGAACCTGGACATCTGAGCATGTTTCCTAATGGTGAGCAACAATAGCTCACGTGCCCATTTACAGGGCTTGCAGTCTCTTGCAGTACTGTAAAAAGCAGCCTATAAAAAAGTCTGCATTGGAATTGGCTCTTAGAGAGAGTGATAGAAGACTTTATTGGGATATTTAAAACCAGAAAAAAAAATAACACTGAAAACAATGCTGTGGGATCCCTCTCCTGCTCCTGCCCAGGGCAAAGAAGAATCGATGAAATCTCAGGGGCTCTTTTTTATTCTATCTCTAGATTTCAAACAAGAATGAGACATAAACATACATTTACATTCTTTCCACATTCAGGAGTTGTATATCCATGAACTGCATGTTGCAGCTGTATTTCTATGGCTTTGGAAGTATCCTGCCCCTGAAACAAGAGCTGGCAGCAGTCAAAGACAGTGCTAGAGAATGCTGGCATTAGCAAGCCCAAACACAGCATGTAACCACCTCAAAACAAAATATTGAGGGTGAAGCCTGAAATGATGGAATGATAAATAATTTATGCTTTTAGTCAAAATAAACTTTTTTCATCTCCTTCTTTCACCATGTTGCATTTCTAGGGGTAGCAAAAAGGGAATTGGAAATTTTTTGTCAATCACAATATCCTTCCCAACCAGGTATAGTCAAGAGGTGCTTTATATGAGAAATGAGTCAGGAGCAGGGAGAGACATGGGATATTTTCTTCCACTTGGGTTAATTTTTATTACAAATAGTTCAAGGTTTCACAGTTGAGATGTTCACTCACTCAGTATTCAAGAAATCTGCGATGAAAATAACATCTAGTAATGATTTTGATTTCTGATACTGTTGTGCAGATTCTTGGTTTTTCCTGTTTTGTATAAGTCCCAAAACATAAGGCAATTTGCATTGATAAGCCTGAGACATTCCCTCATATTTTCATTGAACTGAAAAGTGGATCTAAGAAACTCATTAAAGGCAGAATCAAGCCAATGTTTTACCTGTATTTGGAGATTTTTTAAATATGTAAGGTGAAATGCAGAAGAAAATATTAACAGTCATTTTAAATGGATATCTCAGAAAATTTACTTTTTAAAATATGAAAAAATATCAAGCATTTTGATTTTTCAGAAAGGAGAAGCAAGTGTTTTAATTGATACAGCAAAAATTAAATAAAGTAAAAAGGCAAAACCTTTTTCTGAAATAAATATATTTGGGTAAAAAAAATTCACAGCAAAAAAAGTCACATAACATCCGTTTGATTCTCTAGCAGCTGTCAAATTTGGAAATCACAGAACTCCTTTCCATTCAGACTGCCTCTTTTTTTTCTGAAAAGCTGCAAATTCTATGCCAAAGATAGACGAAATGTCAGACTGGCACCTTCTGTCTCTGAAACCTGAGGACAAAGTACTTCAAACTTACAAGGACAAACCCTTGTTCCAGCACTCTCTGATCTCAGTATTTACGAAGCAAGTAACAAACTGAGTCTGGTGAAGTGTGAGCAGAAAGAACAGGGAAGCTACACAGTTAAAGGAATTTTACCCAAAACAATTTAATTGATATTATCACAATTACAAAACATACCTTGTGTCGAGGATATAGATATGTGTAATTTAGGTTGCCTTGGGTGTCATTTCCAGGGCTCAGAAACTCATAAATGGCTTCCCTGCCTAGCCTTGCCCTCATATGTTTAAGGTCACCACTTGCATTATCAAACTCATTTTAAGGGGCTGAATTCAACACAGTAGAGGGCAAAGCCCTCTGCTGAACAGTGTGCTGAGGTCCTGTGTGAGTGCCCACTGGTCACCCCAGAGGCCATGCCCTCTGGCTTTTAGCTTGTGTAGGTGCAGGCAGCAAGAGAGCAGTCAAGTATGTCCCTAGATGTGGGCTATTGCCTTGCTGCCCAAATCCACCCAGCTGCACCTGGGAAAACCTTGGCTCTCCCTTTGCTTACTGATGACAGACATTTTGGCTGACTGCTGCCTGCTCACATCCACAAACCCCAGAGGGACTGTAGTCTCTGGCATGAAGAATTACCAAAGTGAGAACTCCAACCAGATGCGGGGTGCAGCGGGGTATTTTCTACTACTGTTCTCCTGCCTCAGCAAAAAGTACAGTAAGCCGTGGCTGGGACTCTGGCTTCTTATTCGCAAAGTGTTAACTACTCTTTGCAGCTTTGTCTGCAACCATCTTCATTTTGGCATAATTACCTCATACTCCTCTGAATTCCCATGTGTTTTCAATAGAAGTTATTGTTTTCTTCCTTATAACAGTTTTGTTGCTTCATTATGCCCCAGAGATGACAATATGTCACTGGTGGCTGAGTGATTCCATTATAGACAATCTGCAAAGAGCTTAGGGTCCCTTCAAAATGAAAGATGCCCTCTAAATATAAGTTATATATTTTAGTAATATGTACTAAAGTGTAAATTTGCTTTGCAAGGAACAGTTAAGGTCTTCAGCAAGCTACATGGAGTTAATAAATAGACAGTCAGCAGTGGCAATCTCATACCAAGCTTATTTCGGAGCCTCCAACTTCTCCCAGGAAACTGCACTTTATCAGGCAAAAAGTCTTGCTTACTACAGTGCCTCATTGTTATTGTAATGCTATTGACATCTTGCCTCTCCTGTTGCACTCAAACCTTATTATCAACAGTGTAGTTTTAACATTCCCCAACCGCAGCAGAGAAAATTAGCCCTTGTTTGCAAATCGATCATTCCTTCAGAGGTGGACACCACCATGCTGCCACACCGGTCTATGTGAAAGAGATTGGCATCAATAAATACATTTAACTAATACATATATATAACTATATAATAATAATAATAATATTAAATATAATAATATATTTAACTATAAGTACATTTAACTTCTTGCAGTAATCCAAACAACAAGCTTTTGTTTCTTTGCTTCATAAGCTCTTTTTCAGCATTTGAAAGCAAAAGACCTCCTGACCTGACAATGTGCCTGAGGGGTTTGTGCTAATAATCCCATGATAAGGCAGTGGCACAGAAGGATCCCTTAGCTGGTTTGTTCTCCTGCTCTGCTCACCTCTCTTTTGTCAGTGTCTTACCCTTGCCCCTCTGTTCAGAGACCTGGGCTCCTTCCAAAGCCCATTTAGAAGTATGGTCCACATCAGTGGGATAAAAGCTGGCTGCTGCCAGTCCCTGGATAGCAAAACTCAAAGCTGGAAGAGAACAAAATTAAAAGCACTTCATCCTCCCAAACCAGACAGCTGCTCAGTCAGCACACGTGGAGGTGGTTTCTTGGCTGAGTAATAAACTTAACATCTCAATTGCCAAGCCTTAGAGAGCAGAAGAAACCACAGTGGTGGTGGCAGCAAGGGAAATCTGTTCTAATCCCATGGTGTGATCTGGGGATGGCCATTAGTGTCTGATTTAGTGACCAAGCAAAGGCACTAGACAGATGGTGAGTTCATTTAAGGCAGAGAGAAGTTTGCTGGAGATCTAAATGTGGAGCTGTGCTCTGCACCTGGGAATAGTACAGGATAAGGACAACATTTATTATTATTATTATTATTATTATTATTATTATTATTATTATTATTATTATTATTGTTATTATTATTGTTATTGTTATTGTTATTGTTATTGTTATTATTGAATTTAAGTAAGGTACTTAGTCCTCATGTGAGAATCTCACCTTCCTCAATGTGGCTAGTGTCAGGTTACAGTTTTTGGTGATTTTTTAAATCTTTTAACAGGGATTTTTAGAGCACAGGAAGACAACAGCTCACTTTGCTTTCTTTGCATGTATTTTAACATGTATTTCTCAACACAACAGCAAACTCATTGCTCCCTGCTGTAAGTATGCACAGACCTCATAACTGCACATGAGTTTCTCTGCAAGTTTGGGCTGAAATGTATCCAGCTGAGGTACAGGAGACTTTTTTTTTTGGTGCCAACTAGCAGTAAGGGGACTGGGTACCTTTTGCTGCAAAATAACGTAGACTGCAAGTCAAATGAAACTGCTCGGGCAAGCAGAGCAAATGGTCAATATGCAGACTAAGGGTGCTTTTTTCCAAACCGTGTGCCTTACATGAAACCTGTCCAGCAGCACAGTGACCACTTACCACACTTTGCTGGGCTGCTGAGGAGCCAATCAAAAGCCCGTAGAATGTAGCATCAGGGCTTTAGTGGTTTCAGTGCCTTTGGACACTGTCCTTGCTTGATACTTTTGCATGTACTGGCCTGCTCAGTGAGCTTCACAGTGCATCAGTACTTCCAAACCCCTCTGTGTCTGACTATCCTAATTGGATTACGGGAATTGCCTCTGGAAAAATCCATCACTAGCCAGACAACGGAAGCAGGGTACACACCAGGGCAGTCTTCTCCAGCTGAAACTGTGACTGTTTGCCATCTTGTGGTGAATGATTTCTCAGCCCTTATTTAGTTTTCCACTGCAATGATTCACTGGTATTAAAGTATAAAGCAAGTTTTTCTCATGTCATCCTCTTCTTCCTTTTACAAAATCCGCATCTGTTCTCAGGCCTTTGTTCTAGAGTCCTTTTTTTCCTCAGTGATTTAATTATGTCCTTTAACTCTTCCCCAAGTCCAAGCTTAATGAGATGAGCCTCTGTTTATTCAACAGTCTTAGCTAAAAGGTCTTTCACCCAAAGGCATGGCCAGCACTATGAAGCACGGTGGTGCACCTGCTATTGCCTCAGCATAGTCTTGTTTATACTGCTCCCCAAATCTTATTTTCCTCTGACACAACAAAGAGTATCGTGCAAGGGTACTGAAGGTATCTGCCCTGATTTAGATGACTGAAAATGTAAAAGAAAAAAAATATGGCTTCCTTTCTGAGTGAAGGACTTACTATCATGATTTGCTAGACTGCTTTCCTTCAATTGCTCCTCTGGATCTTTGCTTTCTGCATTGCTAGGACAGCCTTGCTCTTCCGCAGTAGCATAACAGAGATGTTTGTGGTTACATGCCAACACTGTTATCATTACAGACTTTTTAGCAAAGCTCCTGCCAAAATGCCCAGACCAGACCCAGAGGTATATCGAAATGGTATTGCGTGGAGCTGAGTATGGACATGTGTATATAAAGATGTATGTACAGGAGTGTCCTTCATCTCTGAGCTGATGGAATCATGCCGCTGCTGTGGTTTTTCTGAAATAACCTAGACACTTACCTTTTTTCTCCATGGGCAGGAATAAAAATACTTAAAAGCAAATAAAAACATCTGCACAACTCAGCCCCCATAATATTACAAGGAGAAGAAAAGGAAGTCAATTTTCCTTTTGTATTTTCAAAGTCTGGACTATGATTTAAGGCAGTGATAAGCTAATGATAGAGCAGTCCTGAGGCCAAATAACCTAGACTAGCTGTGTGCATGTGTTCACACTTCATGGCACTGGGTTTTGGGTCTCCTAAGGACACAGACCATCCCACGGGATCCATAAGACACAATTATTGTTCAATTTCCCTTTTTTCTCATTTAAAAGAGTCTGAAATTCAGGCAAGACTGTGTTGCAACCCATTAGAAGAATCAAAGTTAAAGGTATTTCTTAGAGTAGAAAACATGGGGTATGTCTTACATGGTTGTGTGGAGCCATGAGGGCACACACAGGGGTCCGAAGGGATAGAATCCCCTGGGATCAGACTGGAGATATGGGGAGGATCCAAAGCTGACAACATTGAGGCCACACTGTTGAAATGGCTCTTGGCACAGCCTGTGCCAGCAAACTGGGCGTTATCATTTATGGACACTGCAAACCTGCACAAGCCAAAACTGTCAAGGTGTGTATTAGCATTGATAACTACCCAGTGTGCAAGCACTCCTTGGGAAAAAAAAAAAAAAGGCAAAACCCACTATTAAATAGACATATTAAGAACCCCCAGCATGCTTCCTGCACTCATATACGCAGGGGGCCTACACACAGTCACTGCTTCACCCTGTTTGGGTCCCTGCTAATGACAGACAAAAAACAGTATTTTGCTGCAGCTTAGTTTGCTCTCCTCTGAAAATATCCATCCAATACTCCAGGCGAATGGACATTAAGGAACCACAACTGGATGAACTCACTCAGAGGAGCCACCACTGTTTAAAAGTTTCCAGTGTATTTTCCACTTAGAAAAAAAAGTATTTAGAGAATGAATTCCCATCCTGTTCATCTGTGTTTGGGGGTTTGTGCTGCCCTTCTCTGCCCTATTTCCACCTGTGCCTTATAGAGTCTGAATTATGCCCCTCTTTCCCCTTCTCCCTGTCCTAGATCTTCACTCTCTGGCAAATACCATCCAAGACCAGTTATTTCAGCTGATCCTTCAGCTGCAGGCTGTTCAACAGGGTTTGTATTGAAGCAGTGAAAAAATTTATGCAACACTAATTATTCATCAAACGCAGAAATAAACAGCTGGAGTGGAGTTCATTCAACATACATGAAGCAAAGTTCCATAAGTAGCAGTAGAATAAAGCTGCGTAAAAAAGCAATAAAGCTGGAGGACTGATATGAGAGAGACACAAATCTGTAATAAAAGAAGGAACACAAAGCACTCTTTTAGAAACTACAACACTAACCAATTAATTCCATTTCAAAAGGTGGAACATGAAGCGAGATATCACCAGTGGAGTATGCAAATTTATGCAACTCAAGAAGATTGGTGTTCTATTCAAAGACTTTGAAATGTATACAGAAAGAAAGATATACACCTACTAAACTAAGAAATTTGGCTGTACACCATGAGAATCTGTTACTTTATATTAAAGGACTAAATCCATGCAAAATACCTAATCATTCATGGGCTCCCAGCCAGCTTTTCCTGTGAATTTACACTAATTTTTAATTAAGTACTTTGAGAAGCATTGAATCTTATATTTTCAAAAGGTGTTACCTCCTCAAAGAGAAAAGAGGTGAAATCTTTAGCTAACCGAATTTTGTATCACTTCATTGCGGTCTGTGGTGCTGTGTTGATCTATAACATCTGAAAAATTGGAATAAATTATTCTCCTTAGATCATTAGCTTGTTTTGCTTAAATAAATTCAATATACATATTAAAACCAAATGAACAAAAACCCCAACTACAACAAAATCAGCTGTCAGCATCCTGATACTGCAACTGACAACAGTGATTTATTTTGTTCACTAAGATCGATTACTGTCCCTGATGTATAAGCATCCAAGGGCAGAGACCATCATTTTTGCATAGTGGAAAGCCATCCACTGCAACATAGTCCCAGTCTGATCTCACTATACTGATGTCCCTAGCAGATTTAAATTTAAAGAAAAATAATGAGCAGAAAGGACAGGAAAAAAACCTGTTAGGTTTTCCAGGAAAGAAGTCTGGGTAACAGAGGCCCCAAAAGTCCAATGGGCAGAAAATGCAGAAAAAAACCCAAACATTTTGCGTTCATTTCTTTAGCTCTCTCTTAATTAAACAGCATAACAGGGACTCATTTGGTTGCTTGGTTTTATGTTAGGGTCTCTTACAGGTTTTTTTTCTCCTTCCGTCTAAGGGACATAATGAATTTTCCAATTTTTGATGTCTAATTTGGATGCATTTTTTGAGAAAAACAATAATTCAAACATGGGTTATAATTTTTTCTTCATTTAAACTGTGTAAGCTATGTTGAACATGCCAGACTGATCTTTTTCTGGCCCTCAAATGCATGAACTTATGAGTTCAGCAAGACAGCCTGAAAAGCATTGTCAGTATTCATCTGGCTATCTCATGTGCACTGAAGAGCAGCTCTAAATCTGCCTAATGAAAAGGAAAGATCTCTGCCTAGTACCATTAGGATGAAAGGCTGCTGGTTCTGAAGGTGTTAATGTGCTATTCACACCTTTCTTTGCTCCTGTAACATTAAACAGTTAATCATGGTTCAAGGCTTGTGTGATGGGACACAGGTCTGCTTTTACCATAGCAACCACATTATAGAAATCTTTTCTGATATTATTAAGCCTAGATGAAAAGCAAGCAAAACAGAAAGATTAAAATACCTGGAATTTAAAAGTGATTTTTTTTTTCCAGTTTGGAAAAGCTCCTTTTTCTTTCATTTGCATCCAGTAAAGTCCTTCAGAGAGAACAGTGCTTACAAAGTCACTGCATGGTACCAGAAGTTTTTCTTGTTAAAAGTAAAATAACATATTCACATTTACAAGGAAACCTTTTTACGCTGCTTTGTAAGTAGAGGAGGCTTTCATAAGGCACAAAATGCCTGAAGTCCATTTTACGGCCCATTTAAAACACGTTAGATTCTTAAAAGTACCTATGTCTCAGGTGCAAACGGTTTATTAGTTTTTGGATTTTTGTCTCAACATTAATATTTAAAAGGTAACTCCCGTTTTTGAAACAAACACAAGAAAATACACGGAAGGGAAAGTGTGATGGGTTCTGTCTCACCAGGACAGTCAGTACATGCCCTTGGCATGCTCACACACAAACCAGTAATCAATGACCCCTCTACTCCTCCACCCCTTCCCCTCTCCCTTGTGCTTGTTCAACTTGAGATGATAACTTTTGACCAGGAGTGCATGACCCCTTTTTATGTCCTCCTCCTCCCAGGGCACAGCCTCAGACCTCCCTGGGGTCTTATAGCACGCTGCTCATGGAGCCCAGCTGACTCCAAACTTGCCTCCGCCTCCTCTTGCAACTCACAGTGCACAAACTATCAGAGATACTTGGAAAGGAGGAGCTCACAGGCACAGACTGTTTAAAGACTCAAAAGTAGTTACCAGTTGTAAGACACCAGGCTCTTCTCATGAGTTCATTGAAGGGCTTTTACCTTAAAAAAAGATACAAGGCTCCAAAAATTCGCCAGACAGATTTATTAAAAGGGCCTTTTTTTCTTTTATACACTGAGGCTGCTCAAAGGAGAAATGCTACAATGCTTCTCAGGGAGTCAAAATAACACACTTTTACTGGCAAACTTTGGAAAATAAGGGAACTCGGCAAAAGTTTACAGCAAGTTTTCAATAAACATAAAGCATTTCACAAAGCATTGACTTAAAAATTTCCAACCCATCCAGCTTTAAGTTATCCAAATATCAAGAAGAGGAAATTACAAGAGGAAGAAGAAGAGAGAGAGAGAAAGAGAGAGAGAGAGAGAGAGAGAGAGAGAGAGAGAGAGAGAGAGAGAGATGGGGTTGTGAGGGGGTGGAGCACAATTCCACCTTGGCAGAACCTGAGCAGCTCCTTCACCCCACTCACAAAGTTGCTTTCAGCTAATAATAACTTTAATAACTTTTTTTCAGTCCTTCACATCAGTCGGTTAATCCAGAAGGGAATCAACTTGCTGGTACCAGGGGTATGTTCATAGCTTCAGTATTCAGCAGAATATCCCTCCTAAGGATGAGGTGGAGGCACCTGAATGAGGACTGAGGGCTGTAAGACCCTTAGACTTTTGCTTCTTTTCCTAAAATTTTGTAGAAGATTTATATTTCTGTGTCATCCTCCTATTAATCTAACTCCTAAACAGCCCCAGAAATAAGCATTTTTTCCTGTTCCATTCTATGCCAAGACTCCATTTATGACAATCTCTGACTTGAGAATGTCTTGAGAAAAACATTTTGGACTGAATGAAGTTAAGTCATTCAGTCCTTATGCCTTACATTTGGGCTGTAAAACTGCAAGGTTGACATCCACCCTTATGATTCTGTAGTCTGATTTATGCAAGCCATAAAATTTCATCAAGTGGTTCTACTCCAGGGCTTATAACTTTCATTTAATTACATATATTTTAGAAATCTTTTCAAGTAAAGACATCAAGACATACTGATCACATCATAGAACTGAACAAATTCTTCCAGTGGTTAATTAACCTTTCTGCAAAATGAAAACGGTTTGTAGTTGGAATTCTATTTATTTTATCTCTTAGGTGGTAAATATCCACACATCTCCCTATGTCAGATTAAAATAATCCTCTACTGCCATATGCATGTCACCCTCTAAACTTATCTTAACCTTCTTAATGCCACAAAAGGTAGTAAACCAAGGCCTCACTTCTGTTTATGATTCCACTACCTATAGATTTTTTATATTTGCTTTGTAAATCCCCAGCTAATCACCCAGCTAGTTCTCTGCTATGATCTAGTTTTTTGAATATCTTATCAAAACTGTGCTTGATATATTTTACTTTAATTTTTTTTAAACTATATTATTGATGGATAAAGCTATATCTAGCCATTGCTTATAAGATTCCTATTTTTCATTCAAACCACATGCCAAAAGATCAAGGTATAGAAGGTAAAATGCAACCTGTTTTTCCATTTTGTTTTTCTGAAAGAAAATTCTAACAACAGCAGTAGCACAGAGCTCTTTCTAAACTACTGGGATATGCTAAGATTTTAAGGATATTTTTTTCAATTCTTCCCTACCCAAAAGAAAACAGACTGGGGAGATAGTAATACAGATTGTTAGCAGAACTCTTCACCAAATACAGTCTGTTCTTAGCTCTTGATGAATTGCAAAACTTGTCAGTCATTAGCATAAACTAAGCCCAGGAGCTTATGGGCCAGCAGATGAGAATATCAATCAACTTAAAAATAAATATACAAGTGGTCACGTAAAGCTAAGAAACACCTCGCCAAAAGACCTTTATCTTCTTTAACTGTGCAGTTGCAACTTGATAGATGCAGAGCTTAAAGCAGGAGACCTGCTCCTGATAAAACCAGATAAGAAAAACATAGGGCAATAGGATCTGTTGTTACTAAATGAAGCTCAGTACACCTACACCACTTAAAGACTGCATGCATCTCAAGAAAATCAGGTAGTGATGCTGTTCCTGAAAGCATTAAGCTGTAGATACTTAAATGGCTTAAGCTAGCTACCAATGCTGAAAAAGGTAGTGTTGTAGTTTCTGTCCCTGCCCAGCCTTTGCCTTGACATAAGCTCTCCTCTGGCCATGCAGCCAACCATGTTATGGGGCTTATGCAGCTGAAAACATGCTTTGGTGAAACTATTTTCCTATGGGATCTGCGAGCTGCCTTGGCTGCTCCCTTTGCTGCACAAGTCTAGGGTGTTGGCACAAGGGTTACCAGAGGAGCATAAGGAGGCTATAAAGTTATAATCTTGTTTTGAACAGAGAAAAGAGGACGCTGGATTCTTATATGGATAATCCAAGAAAAACTGTCATCCACTTCTTGTAAGGAAGAGATGCCTTGCATGGACTCTTAAATTCCCTCTATTCTTTCAGATTTTTTACACGGAATGAAAGAAGAATATGTGGGTGCAAGTAAACTGCAGATTCACGGATCAAGAAAATACTGTCCTAACCAGTAGTCCAAGAGGTATAGAAAAGCAAACTAGCTTTTAAGGGTAATGTTATTTTCCTTACTCTGAGTAGAGTCCTTCCTGGATATAAGATGAGTGACTTTTTGTGATTTTTTCTCAATTTCAGAAAGATTAAGTAGAAAGCTGCATTTTTGTACAGAGTAGAGAGAAGGTGTATTCTGAGAGAAGATACTGAATATATATGAGCAAGTGCTGTAGAAATCCCTAATAAATTGACTGGGGACTCTTTCACCACTTAGCTTTCTGTGGCCATCACCCTAAATAGATGCATTGTTTATTTCTGAATCAATTGTATTTCAGCTCCATTTCATTCTAATCAGATAGTCAATAACCCCTGGATAGTATTTAGCATTTGGCAGCTGGGAAACCACTAGCTCTCAATTTTTTTCTTCTTAATTGCTGTTTGGAAACTTGCGTGTTCAGATGTCCTTTGTACAGCTCTCTGGATTTTTTTTTTCTTCTTATACAGCACACAATTGCCACATCAATTGCAGCAGAGAGGGTTCATACAATGTTCTCATTTTTCAATCTTCCTAAAATTTGTGCAAATTTCAAAATCTGCTAGTCTGACATCCTTTAATGTTTATTATAACAAGAGCAGATCAGGGCAAAGTATCTAGATCCTGCTAGCTGTTTTCCATGATGACAGAGAGCCATTTAAGAAGGGTGGCTATAAATTTATTTTGAATGCTGCTCTTAGGCATATGCCTTGACAAAAGATAAAAGGTGAAACTAAGGTTGTCAAAGGATTGATCCAGTAAAACACAGTCTATTGGAAAAAAACCCAAAAAATACTTATCTCCAAATTCCAGCTCTTATGGTCCACTTTCAGCTTTAATTCACAGAGAGGTACTTCATAAAGAATTAGGGTTAATTAACTTCAGTTATCTTTGCCCACATAAGGGGTACTTCCTCAAGTGAGTGACCACTGTGAAGCTTGAGAGATGGCTCCTCTTACTGCAGCAGCAGAGAAGTCTTAGAGAGCTGATATCACTGAACAGATGGAGGCTGCATTCATGCAGGGAAATCCCTACAGAGCACAACAGCAAATTCCCTGCTTTTGAGAGAAAGGGTAAGGCAAAAACACCAGTCAGCTGCCTACACCTCATATTTGCAAAGCCAATGGCTATGCACCCACATAACTAAATAACATTTTTAGGTCCCCATTTACCCTTCCCATACAACGAAAATATCCTGATTTGCGTTAGAGGACTAGGCTGGTCATCTCAGTGCAACCGATTGGATTTCAAGAGTTATACTCACTAACACAAGGGAGAGGAAAATAAGCCCATGAGTAGTATTATTTTCCACACAAAAGTTGAATCACAGTCAATGACCTACCCATTAGAGTAGGGGTGGAACTGGGAGCCAAAGGCAAGTTGGAGCAATAAAGAGGTCAGTGCTGAGAGGAAGTTTCTGTTGTGGACCAGAAGTGGAGGTCTTAGTCTGAGCCAGAAGTTAAGTGTTGGCAGAAGACAGAACCTAAGAAAGTGGTAACTGCCTCAGGAGGATGGGCAGCTGTGCACCTCAGCTGCTCAAGGTCTGCTCTCTCCATCCCAGGCAACCACCTCTGTCCCTTTTACATCCAAGACTAAGGCAGCTGCTTTCATCTCACTTCAGCATAATGTTAGAGTCACATGTCCTGCATAGCCTCTGAGAGCTGCCAGTATTTCTCCTCAGAACACAGGAAGGCTAAATGCCCATATTGTGTTGACATGGGGGAGAGGAGACTTGAAACTGCTGAAAACCTTAGAGCAGAAATCAATCCAAGACCTAGGTTTTCACCATTATTTGAGACACAGCAAGATTTTCTTTTGCCTAGTTACAGCCTGGAACTCCAAAGAGATGAAAAACTGTTGCAGATCCCAGGCCAGCAGGGCAACCATTCAGATACTCAAAGCTAAATGCACCCAGACCCAGAATTCAGGCTGTTTGCTTGTAGGGTTACCATTATTACCCTGAGGACAAGGGAGTCAACTGTCACTTCACAGTCAAGGCTGAGCAGTTTTGCACGTTCACAGAGGTTCAGCATCTGTGCACTGCACCCTGCCCCAAAGTACAGCAGTTACACTTGGAATTTAAAATCAATAGAGGCAGAATCCATCTATCAAACTAATATCTTGCCTCAGCCTCTGTTGAAACATAAAACTCTGCTAATTTCCTGTGACTATTCACTTGATAAGTTTTAAAAGGCTCTTGTAAAAAATTAATAACGCCATTTGATCAGAGTGTACCCTAAAAAGAGCTATATTGTAAGAGAACACCAAGGGGGGAAAAAAGATCAAGGACTGCAAACTGCCCAGGGCTTATCTCCCTGCCCTCCACACTATAACTATCCCAACAGGGTGTCATTTCCACCCTGGCCATCCCCACCAAATGTTGTTTCTCTGTGGTGAGGTGGGTGGCCCTTTGCTGGACACCAGGTGCCCACCAAAGCCACTGTGTCACTTTTCTCCTCAGCTGGACAGGAGGGAGAAAATACGAAGAAAAGGTTTTTGGGTTTAGATAAGCACAGAGAAATATCATTCACCAATTACTGTCATGAGCAAAACATACTTGACTTGAGGAACTTAGTTAATTTATTACTAATAAAATCAGAGTAGGATAACAATAAATAAAAACTAAATCTTAAAAACATCTTCCCTTGCCCCCTCTTCTTCCTGGACTTAACTGTACTTACAACTTTCTCTACCTCCTTGTCCCAGGTAGCGCAGGGGTCAGGGAATGGGCGTTGCAGTCAGTGCCACTGCTGCTTCCTCCTCAGGGGAAGGCTCCTCACACTCTTCCCCTGCTCCAGTCTGAGGTCCCTCCCATCGGAGAGAGTCTTCCACAAACTTGTCCAACATGGGTCCTTCCCACAGAATGTTTTCTTCACTGCCTTTGGTGTCTGCAGAACTGTTTTGCTCACGTATTCTCTCCTTTTGCTGGCTGCAGCTGCTCAGTGGGATTTTCCCCTCTTAAATACATTAACCCAGAGGCATTACCACCATCACTGTTGGGCTCGACCTTGGCCAGCAGCGGATCCGTCTTGGAGCCAGCTGGCATTGGCCCTGTTGGACACGGAGGAAGCTTCTAGCAGATTCTCGAAGAAGTTGCCTCCATACCCCCCTAGCTGCAAAATCTTGCCATGCAAACCCGGTATGTTCCGTCAATAGCCAGGCAAAATTGGCTGGGGTGTACAGACTCCCTGTGCAGCAACAACACAAGGGTCACATATGAGCCATTTCATGTATTGGAATCACTTATTACTGAGCAGTGTGTAAGAGTCCTTCATCCCACCACTTCCATCTCCATTTGTCATCACAGCCTCAGAGTCCACGAGGAGAACAGCACTAATGATATAGAATTATATCTTCCTTAAAGTGCCACTGGGCCTGTGATGAAGTGATTATAATGATGTGCCCATTTTGTGGTGTTGCAAACATCAGCTAATAAAGTCTATTAACTTACTTCTGATTAGAAAATGTCTGTCTTCATACAAGATAGCCAGTAAAATTTGGGTTCTGATGTTGCAAGAAGAGTGCCTGCAAAAAAGAACCAACAGACCAGTGATATTTTGCTGTTCTAACCCTTCCAAGTGATACAAGTATCTTACTCACATGCTGAAAGCTTGATTTTTATCTTAGGAATTCGCCTGTTTAAGCACTTTTTCTCTTTTTTTTTTTTTTTCATCTGTGCACTATATAACCACAATGTGGAAATTGATGGAGATATTTGCATGCTCTTTTATTTAGCCAGCCTAAATAGCATGAAATAATCTATACTAGAAGAGTAGATGCATACTGTTACCAATATCCCAGATGCACTTAGTTTCATCTATTTTAATTTTAAATTAAGCTATATTTTCTTTGAAAGTAAAATTCTGGAGTTGGTTCAAAAATTACTTTGGATATAATAAAAAAGCATCAACATATTAGGTGTTGGTTTAATCTTCATGCTGTCTAAAGCCCACCTGTCCACAGAGACTATACAGGAGTCTCTGAGTTGCTGTTTTACTTTCTAGCAGATTTCGCTAAATGGAGAACCTCCTCCAGGGCACACATTTAGAAATCGACTAAACACTTCCAATTTGAATTCTCATTTTTCAGCTGGGTGAATAATAGTCTGAGTATGAACTCAGGGCTTGCAAAGAAGAATGCAGCTGTCTGCAAAACGTCACATGGAAAGAAATTTTTTTTCTCCTTTTTGGACAGGAGAAAATGGGGTCTAGAGTCAGCTGTGGTGCATCAGTTGATCAATGGAGTGGGGAAGAAAGACAGAATTTTTAATAGTCCAGATAAACTGAAAAGTTGTTGAAGGATCTTAATATCTGAAATCCATTCACACAAAGCAGCCAGGTGGTTTGCTCAGTCTTTCCGAGGAGAAAAGCTGTTTATTCCACTACAAAGAATCCCGGAGTTGGGCCAAGATTTGTTTGAGGCATGGAAACAGATGGGCAGGAGCTGTTCATTCCATTATCCCTTGAGCTGTGCTTGCTCTGTCAGCATCCCTGGTGTCTTATCTTCAGGGTTGTATTGCTTTGGGCCCCCAGAACCACATGTTCCTTTCCACTACCATTTTTTCTTGTAAAGAACAGAAAGGAAATGACAACTTCTGTTATGTCCATGGCTGAAGTCTACCCAGCAATGTGTTACATAGTGTCTTTTAAGCAGGAAAACAGAATCATCTGTATCTATTATACCCAGGTTTAAACCAAAGATGGACAAGCATCTCAGTGGTATAACTGGACTCCAATAAAGTATCACAAAGTCATGGTGTCGATTCATGTCTCTTGTGATGGAAAACAGGTCAGTTATGTTAACTTGCTCTTTCAATGAATTCTTGGTACTGTTGAACTTTGAGGTCTCAAAAATACCTACGCTTGCATTTTCTTCTTGATATTTCCAACCTGACAAAATTAGGAAAAAATTTGCTTTAAAATCAAGGAATCTTCAATTGAGTTTTAAGACTTTAGAAGCATTTCAGATTTGTCTAGACAGTCAAATTCCTGTTTATTGTGTCTCAAGCTGTCTACATCTTCCTGTGGCAATTTATCTTAAAAGACATTAATATTTCAAGTTAGTAGGAGGCTTTGATGAATATGCAAAAAGGCCAGACCATCTTTGTCATTTGTCTGGCTATAAACAGAGCTACAGACATGAAGAACTTTCAGTCCCATGCCTCCCTGCAGGGCACAGGTGCATCTGTTTGTGGTCTCATCCAGGACCAGAGCTCTACCCTTCTTACTGAGCAGCAGAGGTGAACACTCAGGAGATGGTAAATTATCTTCAAACTGAAAGAGAGTAGGTTTAGATTAGATACTAGGAAGAAAATCTTTACTATGAGGATGAAGAGGCACTGCAACAGGTTGCCCAGAGAAGTTGTGAATTCCCCATCCCTGAAAGTGTTCAAGGCCAGGCTGGATGGAGCTCTGAGCACTAGGTGTAGTGGAAGGTGTCCCTAACCATGGCAGGGAGGTTGGAACTGGATGATCTTTTAAGGTCCCTTCAACCCAAACCATTCTATAATTCTAATAAGGCCACCAGCAGTCCATTCACATCTCTACATCTTTGCCTTCTACTCTGCCTGAGCACTTTCACTTGTTCAGAGTGTGCTTAAAACACTGCCAATTGACTTTGCTACATACTCTGTACAATTAGTGGCTTCCACCAACAACAGCCTGATGTGACCATGACTTCAGCAGAATCCAGATGTACTGTACAAATCAAACCGCCCCAACTCCACATGGACTGAGAGTTCAGTGTGCAGCCCAAGCCCTTCATCTGCTTCACATGAGCATATCTCCATGCACCACACAGCTGTTCCTACACAGAAGGAGAGAGGGCTTATGGGACAAATTAAACTCCCAGCAAATTGTGCTGTTTCAGCCCAAGAGAGTCTAACTGCTCTATGGTGCACAGGATGCACAATACCTGCAAAAGGTCCGTTTTGGGATACCTGGCAACTGCAAAAGGGAATATGACACTATTTCAGATGCACCATCTCTTTCTGATTCAAGTCACCTCCTGTTTCTCTTTCTAGCCATATGGTTATGAAAAAAAACAATTGTCTATTCCCATGATTTCCACCACATAACACAAGGCAAGAAACCAACAGCCAAGGGCTGTAAGTTTCATCATCTTACAAGATGGGAAAAACAACTGAGGAGTTGTTACAACATGAATCGATCTGGCATAATACATCACAGACAGCAGGTGTCTGAAATATGTGGCACAGTATCTAAAAGGCATGATAATGTTATAAAATATAAAAGGATATTACAAAATTTTACAGTTTTAGATGACAGACAAAAGATATGATTTGACAAGTAATATTTTCATTTTTTCTTTCTAGGAAAATTGTAATCTGAATACATTTGCAATACTTTACAGCAGAGTCATACAGTCTAGGGACAGCAAGGGAGGGGAAGGGAGAGGAGGGAAAGGAAAAAAAGGATAAGAAAGAAAGGCAGGATTTTAAGTTCACAAGTGAGAAATTTCCCTTGTAGCAAACCGAATTATTTCATTTTTTTCCACTCTGATTAGTGAGATATATCTGACCCATGTATCTTTCTAACTGCTTATCAGATCCTTTACAAACTCATCATATAATATAGGAGTGCAGCTATTAAGCACACAGGTAAGTGCAGACAGCTGTTTTTGCAGGCACGTGAGACACAAAACTCAGAGAAGCCCAGGCTCTGGGGTTTGAAGAACTAAAAGCACAGGAAGCTGGCTGCAACAGGAACCTTGTTTCATGCTTGATCACTCAGCTGATGGTATCTGACTAAAAAACTAGACAAATAAATCATAGATGCTTTATTATTTAGATCCTAAGCTTGAAAGAACTTGGAAAACCACATCAGGCATACACACTGGAGAATGTGAAAAGGACTGGGAATCCAAAATCTTGTGTTTACCTAAACAGAGCCACATCAGTGCATTCTCCAATAAAGAAATCTTGTCATGCTTCAAAGATCCTTTAAGCTAATGACTCTCCAATGACATAAGACTAAGAAAGATCTTGTTCTGTACTGGAAACCTAGGCTTTGAAGAGGAGTTGGCATACAGTTAAAGGATTAGAAATACAGACAGTATAGCCTGTAGTGTATCCTTTTTTATAAACACTTTTAGCTTCTGCCTTCACTTCCATCCCACAGTGAAGCGACAAGCCTTCGAAGAGAGTGGCAGGGTCCTGTGACACATTTAAGTCACCTAAAGTCTCAGAGGGGCATCGGATATGAGAGCATAGTACCTCTGGGAAGCCAGAGCCATCACTTCAAGCAGTTTTCTGTTCTCTCAAAGCTTGATTGCAAAAATAAAATGAATGCAATGACATTTCCAAAAGTGTTTCCAAAAGAAATACGTGAGGCACATCTGTGAACTCATAGGGTCATAGCAAGTCCCTAAGACCCAGTTCATCTTGAAGGACAGTATACAGTTCTCTCAACACAGAAACAGTGGCAGAATAAAAAATTGGCTCAAAGTAACTACTTATTTTTTCTGTTTAGTGGTGTTTACATTGGTACCTCCTCATAATATTGCTGTAGCTCTACTAAAAGATATCTTTAGGAGCCACGCACTCCTCATCAAACACCTACTCTGAGTAGAGGACAAGCATTTGCCTTTCCTGAACACTCACCATGCCCATGAGGACAAAAAACCCCAGGTATTAAAATTTTCTTTGTAGGGAAGAGCATGATATTCATGGTAGTTCCCAACAGGATGCTATGAAGGTGCATCGCCACTCAAAAAAAGCACGGGTGATGAATGCCAGGTGGAGACGGAACCTACGCAGCTTGGATCTATCCCAGCTAATGTGCAGTGCCTGGGTAAGGAGGATAGTCCAATAGGATCACTCCCTCTGTCTGCAGCCATTGGAGAGAAGGAGAGAGTTTTCATGGCATCATTTACACTTTAGCTGTGTTTAATCTTCTCTGGAGATCCTTCTATTTTGCTTTGATGCTTGAGGGAGTTTAGGGCAAGAAAATTCCAGAAGGGCATGCCTTGGATAAGTCCTTATAGTTAAGTGAAATGCTTGTTTTCTGCACTCTTCTGTTTTGGAGGGGACATCTGTCTTTTTTGAATTGTCTTTGCCTAATGTCTTAAATGTTACCATGGAAATAAAGTGTTATTTATTAACACTCATTAAACACCTACTTTCCTTTTTGCTATTATGGGTGAATGGGCAGAACAGAGTTTCTTCACACAATTTTCAAAAGCTTAGGAGCAGAGAGGATAGATTTGATTCAAAATTAAAGCTCTCTTTGGGAAGCAGCAGCAGCACAGCAAGAACCAGAGGTTGCAGGGGAATCCCAGCTCATACACTTCCCCAGTGCAGCCAGCCCACACCTGAAGGAGTCCCCACCAAAGTGACCGTAGCCCCACACAACTCTCACCACCTTAGCTGTCAGAACTGACTCCCAGCTCCTAGTTTCAGTTGCTGTAAGCCTTCCTTCTGCTATCTCCTTTCCCTACTGCATGCTGCAATAGCACAGGCGTGAGTGAGTTTCCTGAGGCACCAACACGCAGCTTTGCTTCTCTGTCATTTTAGTTTCCATTTATACCAAGGAGATATTTGTATCTTAATAATCTGGGTGTTGTGATAGAATTAAGCATTAAGAAGTTTTCAGCTTGTGAGTGGAATATGTCTGCATACCAGAAGAAGAAATGTTGGCAAGACTGTGAAAGAAAATGACCTGCAGAGCCTAAAAATGCAGTCAAGATTAAAAACAGTAAAGACAGAGAAGGCAAAGGGTATTTTAAAAAGGGAGAAAGAATAATGTCTTTTCTAAGCACTTCCTAGCCCTGTCAGAGAAGGCTAGCTCCTAATGAGAGGGTCAGGGAAGACCTTTGAGTGTGACCATTCAAGGAAATTTTTCTATTTATATGTTTGATTGCCCTCATAAGTAGCTCATTATGACTGCTTTCTTCCAAAGCATCTTCCCTATAGTCATGCTATGTAAACTGAACAGTGCCAAAAGAGATCCTAAATCCCAGGTTAGTTTTCCGATTAAACATTATACATGAAAATATACATGCCAAATGCCGGCAGCCATGAAAAAACGCAGGGTTTCTGTATGAATTGATATGAAAATGCAATGATATTGCCTTTCCTTTCCTTTAAAATGCCCTTTTAAAAGATTATTTTTTTAGCAATCCCCAAGTAATCAGAAGGCTGAGGGAGGTCAAAGAAAATAGGATGTCCTCTTGTGGATGAGCAGGAGAGGGGTCTCAAACAAAAATACTTCAAGCTCTCAGCAGAGAGAAGTCGCTTTCCCTGCCTTCTCCCAAGTGAGCAGCAGCACAGACCTGTAAGACTGAAGAAATGAAGCGCAGAGCCTGCTCCGCTGTGCCTTCTCACTGCCCCTGCAGCACAGAGGCCTGGCCAGCCCCTAGGCTGGGCTCTGTTTTGGAAGCAGGACTGGTAGAATCAGGTGATGCTGACCTTTGTCTGGGCCAGCAGCTCACAGATTAGCATCAGCCCTTTCAGCTTAACATGAAACACCATCTGCAGCAGGTTTCAGCATGGGCTGATCAATAACATTATTGAGCCCATGTTTTCTTTCAAGCTCTGTCAAACCTACAAGTACGACCTACTCCCACAGCTGGGTTATTTTTAAATGCGGGAGTTCTTTTATTATTTTTATTTCCCCAAACATTTGTTTTCTTATAGAAGGTAGAGACAATTTCACAACACTTTGAAGGACATCATGTTATTACGGGTAGGACATACATATACATATACAGACCTTACCTATTAATTCTCTGCTTGCCATGGCTTCTCTCATCCCAGCTTCAGCCCACCCCAGTTCCATAGGAAACTCCAATACTTTCCCTTTGTATCCAACCCTCACCTCCTACCTCCTCCCTTTCTGTCACCACTCCTCCTTACACCTTGCACCCTCTTACTTCATCAGTGAATGTCCTTCATGCACATAGAGCTTCTTTTCTCCTTACAGAATGCTTCACTCTCAGATATGCTTCACACATTCTCCTTTCCTTAGAGAAACCATGTTGTAATACAACCCTACTTTCTTCTGCTGGTGTGCCTTTTTTCTCTCATCTACCCCCACCAGATTCTCTTGTGTCCATTTTGCATTGACTTCTTTCAACCCAGATAACTGTTCATGCTTCCCTTTTACTTTTTCTTCATGCTTCCCTTTTACATGAGAGACTGGTGGCATGAGGGAGAAGAAGCTGAGATGCTCAGGAGGAAAACTGTGGGGAAAACAAGTTTTCCTAAGAG
Source organism: Lepidothrix coronata (assembly GCF_001604755.1). Lineage (NCBI taxonomy): Eukaryota > Metazoa > Chordata > Aves > Passeriformes > Pipridae > Lepidothrix > Lepidothrix coronata. The sequence goes on along the minus strand of NW_016690410.1, from coordinate 833,309 downwards.
CACACGCTTTGCTGTTCATTGCACACATGAAGCTCTCTGTGGGGAGCGCTGTGAGGTGGAGATGTCCTGCATAGCACTGTCTTTCCAGCAAGCCTCAGCTGGTCCCTCCCCTCTGTTGGGAGGATCTGCAGAGGGTATAACACATGCAGCCCTTTGTGTTTTCTTCCTGCACTTTCACAGTTACTAATAATGATCTAGAAATATCAGCAATGATCAGTTAAGCCACAGGTTTTCCAAAAAAGTTAAAACCTTTCTTTCCATGTCTTTCATTATAGCTATTCAGCACAGCAATTCTTAGTATTGATCAGGACAAACATGTTTGCTAAGCAAAGCAGGGGGAAAGCACAGAAATCTTCATAAAGCATACACAGCTAGCAGTTGGCTGGCAGGAGGGATATGAAGGAGATGAGCATTCTCAGACAATGCAAAAGTTATTGTGACAGCTGCCAATTGCAAGCCTTCTGTGGTTAACTCAGAGCCCAGCCGAGAGCTTGGGAAAAGAAGAGGAAAGGAAAGCCATAGGAAAACTATGCCAGGCACAAAATAATCCTCTGCTGAAAGGTGCTGCACAGTATTTATGCTGCAGCTGTAATGGGCTTAACAACAGAAGGACTTAATGGATATCGGCATGCAGATAATGATAATTTCTATTTGTATCCTATGTCAGTCAAAGAACCACAATGGCAAAACAGCAACTTTTCCTTTCCCTGCCTCATCTGCCTTGCCTAATGTCAAGTCTAAACATCCTTGGTGCAGAGACTTCCCCATACCACGTGTAAGCAGAGAATCAAGCAGTGAATGACTAATGGAGACATGTCCAGCTGGGTCACAGCTGTCCCCAGGAGAAACAAGGGTCTATGAATTCATTGTGCAGTGTTATTTTAGATCAGAAAAAAACAAGCCAGTTTTTCTGCCATAAGTTCAGACTTCTGTTTCTTTTGATGATGTACAGTACCCATGGATGTGTTGGCTTAGCTTGTCACAGTGAAAGTTGACTGTGGTTACCAACACAGAGGATGTTGCACAACTTGGGGCATAGGGGATACAGAGACTTGAAGGAGTGTTACTTTCTTCTTTATTTCAAATGTTAGTTTCACAGATGTTGTAAGACTTCTGACTGCAGACCCTTCAACAGCTTTGCCAGCAAGAGCTCCCAAGGCTGTGCACAGATCACAGTTCAAATACCACAAAGAAGTCCTTTGTCTCTCTAATAACTCTGCTAGATATATCAAATTAGCAGTTGCAATGGTTTGAATTTAATAGTAAAATCATATTTGCACTGAGTTTTAACACAACTCTGAAACCAGTTCCAGATTAGCACAGCAGTTTTAAATCCTTGTGAGTGCACAGCAAACTCATCAGTAACAATTTTTTTTCCCACCTGATGGCTTTATTTAGGTACCATCACAATTGCACTGATATCAATATCTTCATATTTGAGTAGAGATTTCATGGATCACCACAAGTGCTAAGCTTGCAAGCAGCCAAACAGCTCAGTCACACAAATCCCCCTGTGATAAGGAAATGAAGTAGAAACCTGTTGTCCCCAGGAGCAGCTATCAGCAGCCATGCTTTAAATCAGCTGCAGTTCCAAAGTGCCTACAGGAGAGCATTTATTTAGTCAGCAGCATATTCCTTATAGCAATTAATACCTGCAATATCAACTTAGTCTTGGAAACTAAAAGGCTGCAAGAACTCATCCAGATGACAAGGATGCAGAAACACCAGGGGCGGATATCCCTGTCCATTTCTTGTTTTGATGTGTACCATTTAAGGTCCTCACTGCTCAAACAAGGAGCCTCTGAAGTGCTCTCAGGCTCCAAAATGAAATGCTAACAAGCCCACAGATGCAGTACAGCAGGAAGCTGGCACTCACTGCAGACTGTCAGGCTGTCTCTAATGAGCAGGGAAGCACATGCAGACCTGCATCTTCTCATGCTCAAAGCCTCAGGCAGCCTATAGCTCCAGAATAGAGGAAGAAAACACCAAAACATCCTGGAAGCCTTCAGAGCAGCAGGAGCTGTTTGCTGGGAACATCCTGCCTCATTGTGCTCATTAAGGGGCAGGTGAAACACAGCGCCGATGAAAAAATTCAAATTCATTCCCCGTACCTAAAACTTTGATTTCAGAGACCCCCTGCACTTTACTCTTGACCCCCTATGTCCTGAGAACCGTGTTTGTGTGTCTCTGAGAAGTCAGTGTGACAACAGTTTTGCTGTTTCTCTTAACTTCCTGGATTCCCTCCTCTTGTCGCAAATCCCAGCTGCTGACTTCCCATTTGTTCTTTACTACAATCTCTTTTTTGTTCTCTCCATTCCAATATTGTTTATTCCTTTAGTTCTGCCAGCACTTGGAGGGAGGAGAGTCTGAGCAGGGTGGAGGAATGTTCTATAAGATTAAGCTGTGTAAGGTTGTATTGTTGTAGCAAACAGTTCTCTGCATGCCAAGTGTCATGATCCATGTGTTAGTGGGAGAAGATCTGGGAGCATGTCATCTGGTTTTATTTTCCTTTACTGAGGAAGATACATGGTTCTGTAACTACACTAACAGTGTCAATGTCAGCTGCAGATCTGAATGCTTTTCTTTGCTTTTTTAGGATTCTTCCATAGACGTTTTACTTGTTTGTGAGTCTTGGACTAGAAATAGAAAAGCAAATATGACAGCCTTCCTATTTTTGCAGTGTACCCCCATTAGTCCCACTCTAATCAGGGAGATCAGAGTGGGGCCTGTCACTCAATATAAGTACATCCCTCATCTGCTGCAGAAAAAGACTACTTTGGGAACTTTAAGGTCTACAGAGGTGCTACTACTTACTACTTGAAGTAAAGACTTTTAAAGTAAAATGAAGGGTCTTGTGATGAGATCCAGTTTCTGAGAAAACAATTTATCAGTAAATCTTGTTGAACAATTGCTGGTAAATAATTTTCCTGATGATCTTCTCTCTGTGCTTTGTAGAGACAGCAACTAGCAGATTGTGATTGCTTCCGAACAGTTTGTTCTTCAAAATTATTTGATGACATTTTGGCAAGGCTGTCTTTATCGGTAGCTTGTTATTCACAAGAAAGCGGTGCCGTTACGTCATTATTAGTGATAGTGTTTCTATTCCCCAGCTGCAGAAGTGTAAGCTTTAGTCATCCAATACAAATACTTCACTTTCCCCAGGTGCAAGAGCACAAAAGCTTCAAACCTATTTTCTGAGGGTGAATATGTAATTAAAACTCTACCTTGTTACTGTAAGCTAATAATAATCCTGAAAAGGCTGTGCAGGCAATCTGTATCAATACATTTAGAATGTAAAAAAACCAAAGGAGAATTGCTGGTGGTGGCTAAAACAGCTCCTGTGACTGCTATTCTCATCCCTTGTCTATACAGAAGAGTGTCAGCTCTCTGTAGAGAGAGCCCTCACAATAGTAGAAAAGCCTTGCTCTGTTCAGACTAGCAGTGCCACAAATTATCATTTTTATTAAGGAAAACCCTATTTTATAGGGGGAAGCAGAGGCACCAAGAGGGTATGTGACCAAGAGTGTACAAACTCTATGAGAGAACCAATAATGCAGCAGAGTTCTCTGAATGGGCAATTAACTTGACTCCATGCTCTTCATTGCTCTCCCTTTTGGGAATGTTCAGCTCTCTAGGGCTTTTTCTGCCTCTTGCTGTGTCCCTGATGACATCTGCAGTAATAATGCTGTGTTCAGAAGAAATGAACATAAACTGAGAGACATTCAGGCTCTCTGATATGATGAGTGAGTCATGGTGGGGATGACAGAAAAGACGATCAGCTATGTTTGCTACCTGGTTGCCAATAATCCCAGCACAGAAATGTTGTGTTCTTGAACCTCAAAAGAGCTGTTATAGATTGTCAGAGGTAAGAAAAAGAAATTAAAATCTATAGAAAGCACTTGACAGCAGCTTTTTTAACATCACTGCTGATGCCTTCCAACCCCAATAGAGTTCACTAATCGTCAAGAGTTATGAACACCCAGTCTGGAATAAAAAAATGTTCTCCCTTAGACAGACTTTAGGTATATTATTTGTCTTTCACTTTCCTTTTCAAGGCAGCTCTATTTTCACATATTAAAATTATGCAGCTCTGAAGTCATTAATAGTTTCATTTCTAAGAGCTCTTTTCTGTGAACACTGGAATATTACATCTCTTTTATCAATCACAAAGTTTTTTCATTCAGACTATTCTTTTTCCTCTCTGTCTGCTTCTTGATTTCATTCTCAGTTCCAAACTTTTATGCCACACCATGTTCATCTGTCAGAGAAAAAGGATAGAATGTCAGACAGAATATAGGTTGTCTTTCGTATGAAGATTTGCATGATTCTCCACGTGATTTTCTCTTGAGCTTTTAGTATTTTCATTGCCAGCCTGAAGGGTAAAAAATGTCTGTACCATGAGTATATGTGTATGAAAGGAAGCTGGGGGTGAAAGGTAAAAGGGACTCATTTTTTCTTGTTAGTGAGAGCAGAATGCAGACAGGTATATGCATATGACGTATATTCTTCTAATTATAAAGGACAATAACACAATTTGATGCAGTTAACATTGAACTGAAGTAGCTGCAGCATCAGTGTGCATAGCTTTTCACCTTTCCCCCTCATCAATACAATTAATGACATTTAGCCATTCAATAAGAAATGGTTTGGGACCTGTATTACGCTGATGTGTAATAGAAAGTTTCAGATTCCAGTAAACCTGATTCATTCCTCCCATCTGAATGAAGGCTGGATGTTTTACAAGTAAAGGTGGAATGTGATGAAACTGTGAGATGAAGCATGTCCTAGTCCTTTGAATGAGAAACGTAACACTGAAGTAGACTCCATCAGGCCCCTACGAGACATTTCTCTCCCCAAATCTGAGCTATAAAAACATTATACATCTCATCTAATATCAAAGTTTTCCCTGTAGTCAGAAGATAAAGACAGATGTCTCCAAATGGGTGTCCATCTTCATAAAATGTCTAACACAGAGATGAGGACTTGTGGTTGGTTAACTTCTCCCTCTCTGGGAGCCTAAAGGTCACCTTAATCAAGTTATCCTAGATGCAGAGGGGGAAAAACAAGGTGAATCCCACTTGAACTAGGAATTTGCTCCCAACCGTGTTTGTTCTGGAATATTCCATTCCTCTCTCCCACTAAGAGTCTCATTCACCAGGTAATGATAATAAGAAACTTTTAAACACTTTAGGCTTGCCAACCCCAAACAACCATCAGAGAGGAAACCAAGTTTCAATGTGCTAAATGAATTGTCAACAGAAGCTTAATGATACTCCTCTCCTAGAGCCTATTACTGACAATAATGTTGGAGCCAGAAAGAATCCAGTTTGCCAGTCTGGGTGAGATTTCAGGGTGTTCGTTGAATACTTCAGTGCTACTTGTAAACAGAGTGCATTTGAAAGCAAAATCATCAGAGGATGACAAACATGGACTGCAATAAACATAGACTCCAACAACAATATGTGAATGGAATGATTTTTGTAATAATTCTGGGTTACTTCAGTTTTCTTGACTGAAATTATTCCTCTAATCCATTTATGCAATTAGGCTAGAGACTTTTTGATTCTGCTATTACCTATTTCCACTGTCTCCCTCCTAAAAATTGTGGGAATCCGGAGGTGCTGTTACTGTGCAATTCATATTTTGTAATCCCTTTCACCACCAAAAGGGTCAAACACAGTGCTTTACATTTGGGGCATGGGCACTGTCTGTTAGTGTTAAATTTTATCACTGAGCACAAATTTAGTATCTCACTTTACCAAGGTAAACACTAAATGTTTTTGAAACACTGAAATGCAAGAGTGGTGAGAACCTTTGAAGACAGAGAAATGTTCCAATTTGTGTTCAGATTTGGTCAGCATTGGCTAATCTTACCCATTTGAGTAACGAGGGGAAGGGAAGAAAACACTGACTGACCTACACACTGACTAACACAGGGTCTTGGGAAAAAAAAACCAAGATATGGCTGTGTAAATATTTTATCATGTTTTAGAAGCAGGACAAATTAGGATTCCATAAGCATTTCTGATGCTGGAATTTTCTAATTTCTCAGTGATGTCCTATAATTTCTCAGCGATGTCTCAGTGATGTTGCAACTTTCTTACTGTTCCTTAATTGTAGATCTCTATTTACTTCTGTTTATCAACATATAAGCATGTTTCATGATCATAAAACTCTCCTCTCCTTTCCCTGCTCAAGAGTACAGAGGAAGACAAGGAGAGAAAGTGCAATTATTGTTCTGTAGATGGAGGGTAGTACTTGCAGGCTGGGTGTCTTGTTCATACCTGCGAAGACAAGTGAGTCAGAACTGAACTGCTGCACCATGGATATCAGGGCAGTGCACTAAATGAGATGGACATTAAAGAGTAAAATAACAGTATCGAAGATGTAAAAAGTGCAGTGAATGACTACAAAGTCCAAACAGGATTCAGCTGTCAAGTGCCCTTAATCTCACTCCAGTGACAGTTACCTCCAGCATGGAGTGCAGAGACTGTCAAGGAAAGCTCCATGTGGGTGTGCTTCTTCAGTTCTTTTTTCCCTTCATTGCTGATACTCTTCACAGAGAAGTTCTGCAAGATATGTTTCCAGCAGAGATTGGTGACTGGTTTTACCAATAAAAGCCTGCTCTGGACCAGAAAACGTGCGGAGTTTCCTCATGGAACTACTCCTGTCAGGGTGAAAGACACCCTCCAAATGTTCTTAGAACAGATGCAGGCAACTGTCTCAGATCATGGACCCCACTTGTCCCTGCACTGAAAGAAAAAGACTTTTCCTCCACGGACATATAGTGACTTTCCTGGCATTCCTGGGTTGCATTAAGCTTTCACCATGAGAAATGTAGTGTTCACTCCAACTCTTTCCTTTAAAGGGCATGCCACTAAAGGTAGGAAAAGAATGAAGGAGGGAAACAGCTTGACACAAACTTACAGCACAGTCAACAGGACTAGAGAAGTCAGCCCTTTGCTGTGCTTCCCATTTTGAATACCACTTCCAACAGGTATAAATTTTCTTTAAGCCACACTTGCGTGGTTTCCCTGAGATGCTCTGCGCTCAGTGGTTGGCACCACTAAGAATCCAGACAGACAAGCACATGCTGAAATACAAGTTGTTGACTACTGCTGATTACAGAAAATTCTGGGTCATATCTTTAAGTTTAGGGACATTAAAGTGAGCATGATACCATGACAGAAACATATGCAGCCTTGTTTGCCACATATCTTGTCTTTTGCAGAGTTATGCTCTGCTTTCTGTAATCCCTCTAATATAGAAAAATAAAACTCCATGAGGATCTCTGATAGGGACAAGGGATGATTTCATATCCTTGCACTTTGCTGATCATGAGCAGCTCAGGCAGCATTGCAACTCTTAACACTAATGCTGTGTGTTTGTTTTATTAAAATCACAGGAGGATGTGAAAAGCCAGCCTTTTGTTCATCTTGAAATTATACTTTCAAAACCAACTATTGCTTAATTACTAATCTAGCCATCCACTCGTCTGCAGGCAAAACACTCAGCCAGCTAGAACTTTGCAATTCCTCTGATCCACATAAAAACACATCAAGCCAGTAAATGAGAAAAGAAAATGTCTCTAAAGAACGCATTTGAATTTGTACCGATTATTAGTGTGGTGTCAGGTTCCATCTTGGCTCCACATGGCAGGATTGTGCCACAGTACAAGAAATTTCTACGGGATAATTTTAAAATTATCAGACCTTTAAACTGTGTGACACAGGAGGCATCATACTACCATCACTCCTCTGTTCTCCACCTGCAGAGTTGTTATGATGCAACTTTGTTGACCCACGTTGAAGAATTTTATACAGCATAGTATGACGCCCTTAAAATTACTGCAGCTTTATATCCCAGCCGCTCCTAAGCAGGATCACTCTTTGACCTCAAAAATTATGTTTAAAGCCAACTGGATCAGGCCCTCTGTTTTTATTCATTATTCAGTTTCTTACCCAAATATCAACTGTTGGAGTAGCATGACAGCGGGCGGATGAATAAGAAATTGATAGCATCACAACAAATCGAGGTCAAAGAAGCTATGATCTTTATTTGTCAGGATGGCAGTAAAGACTTAGTTATTCTCTGCAAACACAGCAAGAAAAGCGCAATTAATATATTCCTGGCCAGATCATGGAGACAGACTGACACTACATTAAAAAAAAGGAAAAGTAAATTAGAGATAGCAAAACAGAATTAGAAAGAGATATTGGTCAATACAAACACTCTTATGCTCTTCCTGTGGTAAAAATGCTCATCAGAGAACATTTCCAAAAGCTTGGAAAACACTGTGCTGTCCAAAGCTGTATTCCATGAAAGACCTAGCTCTGAGAAGTCTATGTTTTGTTGGTTTTCTACACTATTTTTCTAACTGATTTAGACATCACTTATATACAGCCACTCTGATAGTTACAGATCCTACAGACTGACCAAAGCTAAAGAGGCTGAGGAATTAGCTTAGCATCACTGAAGCTGACCTGAGTTCATGATAACTTGAAATATTCAGGGTGAATAAAGACCTAGCAATCGGCAAAGGCAAAGCTCTGTGCCACTCTGCTTATACTGGGGAAAATGACCAACTGGTAGCTCAGGTATGGGTTTCCAATACCCCTTTTGAGCATGATTTTGAGTCAAAAACCTCTCACGTCAGGGGAGGGAGGGAGTCCTGAAACACAGTCATCAGAGGAGCTGTCTGCACAATGCAGCATATGATAGGTCAGACCCTGAAAGCAGTCTGGTCACTCTGGGAAACTGCTGCCAGTTGGCTCACAAAACTGGCTTCCATCACCTTAGCAATTCAGTGGAGTTACATGCCACCAAATCAGGAATCCCTATGTCCTTCCATGGCAGAGATGAGATCTTCTGCACCTTTAGGAGACTCTGTCCATTTGCATTACACCACCACTGTAGTCACTGAATGGGCCTTTGAAACTCTCCTGCACAGGGGTAGGTGTGTTTTATTCCTATAAAAGGTCTCATCTCCGCTGACTTCAGCTCAACTGTGACTTTTCAAAGCAGAAAGCCTTCCTGTGCTACTGCACACTCTGAAGTGGAGCAGGCCTGCAACATTGTCCCAGAGAGATGCAGATTTAATTTGCATTTGCTGAGCATTTAAATAATGTGAATGTGTTCCCTGGCAGCTGGTTTAGGGAAAGCTACTGCTTTTGAAAGGTTCCTTTTTGTTTTCTTATGTAGGTAAAGATTTCCTGACTTTAGTCCTACTCTATCATCTCCAGTTTCTAAGGAGATAACCATCTTTCTAATCCATTAGGTTATTGCATTGACAGATTTCATATTGGTGGTGGCTTAGTGCATTCAGGAAACTCCTTTCCTTTTTTAAAATCAATGTCTTTATTACTTTACCTTCATAAAGTGCCTTCACTAAATAAATTCATTGCTCTCCCTTAGATATGCATCCATTCAATAACTGTAGAATGTGACCACATTCTGTTCTTTAGTGTAGGTTTGTTGGTAATGAGTGGAGAGACTAACGTTTATATGTCTTTTAGTCCATTTAAGAAAATACTTAGACTAATGTATATATTCTCTCAATGACCAACTCCTCTAAGATTCACCTTTCTATTTCCCACTTTCCCTCTCTTCTTTCTTCCAGACCTCAATTTTCCCTCCTGAAGAGCTATGTCTGCTTCTCAAGCTAAGTTTTGTATAACTTTTTGAGTTCAGCTGCTTCACTTCCTGAAACAGTTGCTAGGCAAAGAGGAAAAGGAGGAAGGTGTCTCAACACAAAACTCCACATATCTGAATTATGTGAATTAGAAAGAAACCGATGCCTCATGTTCAACATTTGCAAAGGGTGAAATGAGGTGAATATGAGATATGTAATCCTTATAATTCCTTTTGAAGGGCTTACTGTGTGGATCTGCTGTGCAATTACCCATAGGCCAGCAAGAAGATTATAAAGGGAAAGAAATTCCTGTGATATACAAAGGGACTTTAACCTGAAGTACAACTGAGAAGATTTTGCAGGCTGAGCACTATGTCTTTTCTTAAAAGAGGAAAGATGGACTTTTCCCCCGTAGATCCACAGGTTTTATCTTAATTCTGTCTCCTGTGTTTTCAAAGTCTTACATTAAGTGGGAAGTGGCCACCTCACTCCTACTCTTTCTCCTCTTTCATGTGAATCATGAAGCATAAACTTTATGTAGATCCACTGCAAAGACAGATGTGTTATTAGCATTTGCTCAGGGCTTGATCTCAGAAGCTGGGCTGAAATAGGAGGGAAAGTTCTTTTTCCCGTTATTAAGGAGTGCCACCACCTCAGGGGAATTTTGTGATCTCCTAGAGCAGGAGAAGCTTCAGGTTTTGCTAGATGAAAACAAAATCTCTGTCCCTCTATGGCATAAAAACATAGAGCTTTGATGTTTCATGCAGGAAGCACGTTATTTGTGACGCTCACAAATGGATAGCCAAGATCATCAATCTGCCCCTTCCACAAACAACAGTTATTCTGGTGGTGGCAGACCTCACTAAATCTGGGAATGTCCTCACCTGCATCTATGTAGCCACAGGGGTAGCAAGGAACATGTGAGCACTACAATGGACTACACTTGCCTGCATGCTTGCAAGAATTCAGTACTTCCGGACTAAAATTCATCCTTGTGGAGTAAACCAGAGGAGGACTTCAGCTCAGCTATAGTAAGAACTTGCTTGTAAGAAAGCTTTTTAATCCAGAGTAGCAATAGTTAATCCTGCATCTGTGTCACAAATTCTCATTAGTGTTGTCTCCACTACTTGCTGGGACAATGTTTGCCTTTGTGGAAGAACCGAATTTTTACTTCTTACAGTTGTAGTACTTGTAGTACTGCAGCACCCATGGGACAACACTCCAGTAACCCCCTAAATAGTACTAAATAGCCCCTAAATGCTGACACTGTAAGCAGCATTCCCTGGTCTTCAAAGACCTCTTTGCCCTTCCCAGCATCTGCAGGCTTTAGCCTGTTCTTCCAGAGCAGCATCCACAGCCACGCTGCAGACCAGCTCTGGGAAGAGGAATACAGTGCTCCAGTCCTGTCTCTTCAGCTGAATGCAGGTCTTTCATGCTCGGCTGCCTCTGAGTTTGTTTTCATAACTCAGCTGTTTGAGCATCATTAAAGTGGCCCTGAGCAGAGCCTACAATAAGATAGCAATCAGCATATGAACCAAAGTGACTAAGTCCACAAATAATATTTGCCTGTCCTGTTATGAGAATAATGAAGCTGCTACTATACGGTTTCCAGGAGCCAGCTGACAAGGAGAGGATATCAGTCTTCCTAGAAAGATGGATGGAAAGGGCCTTTGCAGGACTTATAGTCTAATATGCTTACCTCTTATTCAGTTTTGGATACCAATATGCATTGCGCATTTCAAGCAAATGTTGCATGGGTTACAGTTCCCATGAAGGGAAGTCAAAACCAGCATATGGTGGCAGTGGGTATGTCCAAGCTTTTTTGAAGATTCTGATTCACACAAAATGTGCATGGTGAAAACCACATTTCATATTATGTACTAAAAAGTGTCTGGATCTTGGTGTAGCAGAGGGTCTGAGTTTTGGAAGACCACATGCAGACAGCACAGGGCTCCAGCATCAGGATGTTTCTTTAATATGACAAAAAACTTTGCTATTCACAAATTCTCCAGCTGATTTTTTTCTAATTCCAAATAAAATGGCACAGTTACTATGGGACTAATTGTAGCTTGCTTTGAATTGAAAATACTGCTACTGACCCACAGTACAATTCAACTGCACAGACACTGAGGGTGGGTCACATCAGCATTTACTGATGAAGAGCAGGATTGAAATGCTAGGGCAGGGCTGCACTGGCCTAGCTGGCTCTACTAGCTGCTTGACTCTGGCTCTACTAGCTGCTCCTTTTCATTAATATAAAATATAAATGTAAAAGAAGAGATCAAATAGCAGAGGCTTGCACTCCTGCTCTGTCTGAGAAGGGATGCCTCAGAACATCTTCATTTGAACTATGCAGATATGATTAGTCAATCAGTGATAGGAAGCAAAATCTTACTTGTTTACAACCTGCAGTGCACCAGCGGGAGCTCTCTCAGGCTCCAAAAAGCCACTTCTAACCTTTTCACAAACTTCAATGAAAATAGAGGTGTTTCCTTCTTTCTTACAGTAAGCTACCTCCTCCCTGCACACTGTTAATTGATCCTTATCAACTGCTCAAGAGTCTCATTGGCAGAGCTCAGAAAAATATTATTGTGACAGAATTTTCCAACAGAAAACTCAATTTTTGCTTGTATAGATTTTTTTCACATATTTCTCACTAACACTCTCACTTCCTACCCCACCATGACCATGATGATTATTGTTTTAAAATTTCTCTGCAGACAAGTATGTGTGGATATTTCCTGACAATCTTCAGTGCTGATGCTGCTGAGTCTATGCCTGCTGATCCTTGACTTCAGGTGGGGTCCTCAGCCATCTCTGGCTTCCTTGTCTTTTCTCAGCATCATGGTGCTAGGGGCACTGATGCTGCATGGTTCTTGCTTTAAACTGAGGAGGATGTTTACCTTTTCAACAGCTCTGTCTCCAAGAGAGAACTGATCTCAGCTTCATGCCTTATCTTCTCTTTGTTTCCCTACCAAAAATTGAAGTGCCTTTATCTGTGCGTCCTCTTACTACTGTTTTCAGTTTTCTCTGTCTCCTTACTTTTTCCTACTTAGAAAAGAAGCTGCAGCAATAGCATCGAAAATATTCCACAGATACTCTAGGACTAGCCTCTTGTGTAGTAAGCACCTGGGTAGGCTGCAGCTCAGTCAGTTCCCTTTTCCTTGTCTGACTTTAGATAAATGAATGCTGCTCAGAACTGAAAAGGAAGTTAAAGACTTAAAGTAGAATACAGGAAGATTCTGCAATGCTCAAAATTGCCACTTGTCCAATGCCTTATGTTAAAGTTTCCTCAGTTTTCAACATTTAAATCCCCTTCTCACTCCATATCCTGCTTCTGGATGTGGCCAGAGATGTGATGGTTTTGACAGGGCTTTTGCTGAAACCTCAATGGCATTCAAAAGCTTGTCTATCTTCTCTATGCCTGGCCAAAGCAGTTGATGTGCTGCAAAAACATTTACCAGAACAGTCTTTGCAAAAGGAAAAGCACATCACTTCCTTCCAGCCACCAGTGGGCAAGCTCTGCAGCAAACACTCAGCAAGAGGAGTCCCTGTGAACTGTGTCAGAGCCACCTCTCCCCAGCTCTTGGACAATACCTAAAAAATATATCTGAGCTCTCTGCAACCTGTTTATTGAAGCTGCTCCTTCTGGCACAAATTTGTAAAAGGTTCACTGGGCCAGAAGAGGCAGTAGCAAGGAAACTGCCTTTCAAGCTCCTGGATCTCACGGGAAAAAAAAGAGTCCTGTGTTTAAGTCCCTCTTCCAAGGACAGTTTCTGCGTTTCTGGCTGTGACAAATCCATAGAACTTATCTGAAGTGCAGATGAAACATTTTGTCATAAGCATCCTGACAACTAGACTATAAGCTCCACAGAGGAGAGGAAAATAAAGATGCTTCCTTGTTCTCCATGTTTCTTTATTGGCTACTTCACTTGGCTCCTTGCTGAGGCTGGCGGTTGTCTTCAATCTCATCCAGAGACTTTGTGCTTCTCTCTGGTAGGTTAACCTTGGCCAGCAGGCAGTTACCCAGCCAGCCTCTCTCTCACTCCTTTCAAAAGGCTGTATGGAAATACCTGTTGGAGTATACCATTTATCTAACATGGAAATACCATGGTCCTCTCCATGTTTTGCAGGGGAACCTCTGCACCTGGAGCACCGGAGCCTCCAACAGCCCCTGCCCTGTGGAGCTGCTAACAACTTCATACAGAGCAAACAAGTGCAGTGTGGGCACAGGTCCCACACTTTAAAATAGGAATTGCAATTTTCCTATTATTTAGTGGTACTATTTTAAACAAATTACTCACCCTTTGTAAAGTAGTTGGGTAGGAATTGCCTCTTATTCTGTACATCGATAATATCTAGCTTTGTGAATTTAATAATTATGTTGTAGTCCTAAAGTGCACTGTAATATAAATAGTAAGAACAACTATGTGAATTCACCTCCTTTTCTTTTCCACCTATTTTTCAAAAACAACTTCAGAGACAAGATCACTGGAGCAAACAAAGAAATGTTCATGCATGTCAGAAGAGCATAGCATAGCAATGTATGACATCTGCTCAACTGAAATCAGCATTTAGCTGAAATTTTGCATATTAGCAAACTGATCAAAGAATGATGCAAATTAAGGAATATTTACAGAAATTATTCACCAGCAAACAAACGAAGAAAAAAATGCTGTCTGTGGGCAGTTCAGGAACAGGAAAAGAAAAAAAAAGTCAAATCTTAGATGCTGTTCATCTAATGAATTATTCATTGTGAATTAACTAAACACCCGTTGTATTTATACAGCATTTAGTAACATGAAGTGATGTGCAAGCATTATCTTTGTCTACAAAGAAAAGCTGGATGGTTTAAATTAAATCAGAGCTTAAAGATATGAACAAAACGCATCATCTGACCCATATAAAATTGGAATTGTTTCTTATTTTTCATTTTAAACCTGGATGCTGAACACTTCTGAAAATTACATCAATATACTGTTTTTCTGCCCATCTCCAGTGCAAATGTAAAGGAGAGTTATTGATGCAAAGTTTATGCATCCTTTGTAGGCTGCTATTAGAGTTTCCTCTGCTGCTGACTATGGAGCACTACTTGTACTGCTCAGACACTGGGTGCTAACAGACTCAGGTTCAACAGTACATATTACTGAAGTGAATAATACTCAATTACAAACTATTGGTCTCAGAGGTAGCACAGGAATGGCAGGAATAAAAATCCTGAGACTCTGCTCCTGGACTTGTGGGTCATAGTTCTGATATTTCAAGTGAAAAAGAAATAAGTAGTGGCACATTATCATTTATTGTATTTGCTCACCTAACAGTCATGTAGTTTTATTCCCCAGATTTTGCTCTCAGAAAATTCTTTTGCAACCACTAGACACATTCCTGAAAGTGCAGTGCAATGCTTGCCAGCACCTTGGCAAAGCAGTCACAGTATGCAGCTGCGAGATGAGAGTGGCCATTATGTAAGCAACCATATTTTGTGATGGATGCCAGAGCAAGTACATCTTTTCTTTTTTTAAGGAGCTAGAAGTTAAAAAAAATATTAGAAGCAGAAATGTCCTTTCCCTTTTCTTTTAAGCTCCAAGGTGGGGTGGAGGATGCTTCTCAGGTCCATTTCTCTCTTGCTTGGCCTCCCTGAATTTTCTACCAGATCCTGATGCTGTTTCAAGGCAATGACTGACCTCTATCCCACTGTGCTTGTCAGTGCAGTGCCTGTAGTGGGCTGGAAACCACCAAGGGAGCAGCAAGACGCTGAGTTCCTGCAAGCTTTTTTCTCACCCTGAGGCCAGTAAGAATTTGAGCACCTGATCTGCTCAGCACCATCTGGGCTTCACGGCCGTGGTCTCCACCCAAAGAAGGCAAAGCAAACTCTGCCTACCAGCACTTATAAATGAATCGTGCAAGAGAGGGAAAGTAAGAGCAAAGGGGGCTGACTTACTGATGACAAAACAGAAACTGATAACGAAGTCACTCTCTTAAGTCCCTCTGTGACATGCTAGCCCCAAAGGAGTCCTTTTAATTTTTGATAAAGCTAGAAAAGCCTAGTAAAAAGAGTATCTGATGATGGATCCTCCAGGATATAATTAATGCTGAGTTATTTCACTTTCATCAGCTTTCAGGAAAAAAAAAAAGTGAAATGGATAAATGGCCTTGAATGAAAGCAACAGTATTTTCTTGAGTGACTTCATGGGGACAAAAAATTCTCTTCCTACTTCGATGTACTCCCAGCTAGGTAAAATTCAGTCAGCTTCTGAATGCAGGAAAATGTTTTCCAATCCAACTGTCTGTCACTCCTCCTCATTCTTAAGCATTTTTTTGGTCTCATCCTTAGGTGCCCCAGAGATGTTACATTTTTCTTATTTTTGTAATCACTAACTTCTACCCACAGCCTCACAATGTGAGAAGTCCTTAATTACACATGAGTGCAAGTGAGGCATGGGCACAGATTGAGCCTATTCCAGGAGAAAAAGGATGAAATGGAAATAGAGATTCAGAGCTGGAAGTCTCGGCTGCCACAATCCTTGAGGCACCGTATTGAAACTCTGGAGAACATAAGCCAGCTCCTGCTTTGTGCTTGGTG
The DNA here is from genome assembly GCF_001604755.1 of Lepidothrix coronata. Lineage (NCBI taxonomy): Eukaryota > Metazoa > Chordata > Aves > Passeriformes > Pipridae > Lepidothrix > Lepidothrix coronata. The sequence goes on along the minus strand of NW_016690410.1, from coordinate 817,095 downwards.
AACAGATGAATAGAGGATCAGAGGATGGCATCCACCTGAACACATGTATGTCTCTGACTCTGAGTCAATGACCAGAAATGTGTGCTTCTAGAGTGCCATTCTTCTCAGCCTAAAGAAGGAGTATAAGTCAGGTGAAACAGGGCTGAAAGTGTTTACTTCTCTACACGGACAGCAGGTTTCTACACAGCAAGCACCTGGAGCTAGTAAGATAAATCCAGCTCCTAGGCTCTGATGGGCACCAGGGCAAGGTACCCATCCTCATAAGGCTGCTGTACCAGGTGTTACAAATACTGCTCCCTCTCCATCCGTGGGGAGCTGATGCTCAGTGAGACTGTGAAGGAGGGATGAAGCATTTGTCAGTGCCCTGAACTTGGGGGGTGAGGAGGGGAGGGGCGCAAGGGAAGGAATGTGTCCATGGGAAGCACCTAATCACTTGCTCTGGTGAACTGAGTGACCTGAGTTTGGTCATGGGGGATTTGTTCAGGTAATAGAGGAAGCCCCTGGCAGAGACAAACACTACCAGTCCCATGGAATTTCCTGTTAGTCAACATGGAGAGAAAGATTTCTTTCCTCCCATTGCTTGGTCAGTCCATATAGACAATGAACGTTTTGGAATAAATTGTTTTTAATACAGTCAGAACTCAATACAGGTAAACAGGGGGAGGAAGAAGAGTAAATTCCAGGCAGGGTCAGTTGGTGCTTTGGTACTAATTAATTGTAAAAATGGAGCAAAATAAGCATCTAAATCTGCCTATCACAGAAATATTTGAAAGGTTGATCTACATCTTGTCATTTGAGTATCACTCAACAACACAGGTATCTAAAGGACTATTGGTACTGTCCACGGGAGACAGTTCATGGGAAACAACAGAGACCGACAACCCACTGGCATTATGAGTTTCATTGAGTTAATCGGATTCTTCACAACGAGAAAAATGCCAGTGCATCCACAGAGAGGAACATTGCTGTCCTGCAGGCAGCTTTAAGGAGGATTTGTTTATGTATTTCAATGAGAGATTTAAAATTAGACTCATCAGTTTTCAGAAATCTCACTCATTTAAATTGTCACAGCTCAGTAGCCCTGGCATTTAAAGTAGAAAAATATAAGACTCATCAGAAAAACTGCTTAGTGATATATCAAAGAACAGAAAAAGAGCAAATTTTTAGTGAAAAAACTCTCTCTTCTGACTTAGCTCCCAAATACCAAGCAAAAGGACACATCAGTGTGGTTGCTGCTAACTTTATCAGGCTGATGGAGAGAAGCCAGATCATCTGCCGTTGACTTTTTGTGCTGGTGAAACCAGGGAAAGGCAGGATTAGGCCAAGAGGAAAGGCTAGCTCAAAGGAGAAAGACTCAAAAGTCAGGTTGCTCTGATCAGTTGTAGCCCAGCTCCTGCACTGGAACTCCTCTGAAGGAGGATGAACAGCACCTTTGGGAGCAAATTTCTCTAAACAGCCCATAATCTTTTCCCAGTCCCACATCTGACTAGCAAGTACCACAGCAATAGATCTTCTGAAAGACAGGTGAAAACATTGGTAGGAACTGGCCTTGGTAGGAACTGAGCCACTCTGCTAACACTGGCAGTCCCAGCGTTTAGCTGCCTGCACTGTGACTGACAGTGGCCAAGTTCTTCACCGGGAGCTTGGGAATTTCTATATTAATTTTTCTATCTTCTGGCTCCCAAAAGCAGACCAAGAAGTTTTCTGAGAAGGCAAAAATTCTAAGGTCAATAATATAACTGAGGTACAAAAATTTAGAAGATACTGTATTTTTTGTGTTACTGTGAACCAGCTGTAACCAAAACCGAGACAAGCTCTCGTTCTGTCATTTAAGAAAGCAAACTCAGCCTCAGACCTTACATTAAAGTAGTGCTTACCACACACCTCTCAAACTTGCCACAGACGTTCCACAGACCATCTATTCAGATGAAGTTCTGTAGGATAATTTATTTTTGTACACATAAGTCACTTAACAGTCTTTTCTGTTGTCTGTTTTCAAAGTCATTTCTCTTCTCTCTGTCCTTATAAACAATTTTGTCAGTGTCCTCTCCTTTAATCTCCTACAAGAAGATTGTCCCTCTCAAATTCACAGTTACTGAGGGGCATGTATCTACCACTTCCCAGTCAAGACACTCAGGGACCAACTCTTGTTTACAGAAAGGTTCCTTTTTGTTCTGTATTTATAAGCAAAAAAGAACAAATGTTTCTCCCCGTTTCAGGGTAAGGAGACATTATTGACAGTAAGATGCAGGTTCTCGGTTGAAACAAAGTAGACCCTCTTAGATTATTTTCACTGTAAGATTGTGTAGAGGCCTCAATCAGAGACTCTGACAGCATTCACACACGTAATGGAAAGATTTTAGAAGTGTATGGTCTTCTAATCGGACTCTGATGGCTGGATGTTTACATCTGCGCTGAATCCCAGTGAAGTAAATGCACAAGCCCATACAGCTCCAGAGGTTACTCTGAAGTTAAAGCTCAGAGTTAAAAGTGTCATTTGAAAGAATAAATGGACATAAATAGCACAGCATCAGGAGAATAATATTTTCAGATTGTATTCAGATCTGAGCATTATAGTCTAAACTGAGTGAAAATTCTGATAGCCTTGCATATTAGCTAAGCAAATATTTTTACAGTTGTATTAGGAAAAAAGGATTTATTTGGCTAGGCTATTGAAATATAGAGGAGATTTATGAATTTAATATTCTTTATAATAATATCAATATTTCAAGAAAGGCAAGGAAACCACCAGCAAGAATCAATAGAATTGTCAGACACTGAGTTAGAAACAGAAAGACCTCCACTGAAGGAAGAGGTAACATCTGCTAGTTTGTCTTTAATTAGTGGTACTGTGATACCTCTTTCTTTTGGCCCTAAACATGTCTTTCAGTCATGTTTATATGCAGCTTTGACAACGTAAAACCTTCTGTGGTGACTAAAAAACAATAAACTGCTGCAGTAAAGGATTTCTGCTAATTCCAGCAGTCATTTTATGAAAATATCTCAGCACCTGAAGGTTTTCAGTGCATTATTCCCATGTTATCTTAGAAAGTCAGGAATGTACTGAAATTTACATTTCACAGGTGAAGACAGAGAAGTGGAAAGTGGACTTGTGGCCAGCTGGTCTCTCCCTGGCCACAAATGAAATGTGGAGGAAAGGGAGATTACCAGACCTAAGAATTAAAATAGAGCTGCTTAGAGTGAAGGCCAGATACAGTCAGTGCAAGTAAAGAGACTTGCTTTCTTGGAAAACTTTCTCTGGAAACAAAATCAGAAATTTATGGGAGGAATTCAAATATGTGACACAAAACATCATACACCAGCCCAACCCTGGAAACACTTACACAACATCCACCTTCAGGACTACAAAAGGTATCTTTAGAGTGTCTAATGCACTGAGAAAGAAATTCAGAGCAGAGAACAGCCACCTCTCTGTATCTGTAATCTGTATCTACCTATAGGCCAGTTAAAAGAGCAAGCCCTGGGAAGCACGGTATGTGTGGGATCACATCCCTCGAGGGTATTAAATCCAGATGTCCTACGTTTTGCCAACACTTACACTGGAGAGCAGAGGCAGCAATCTGGAAAGGATGGGATTGCTCAGAGGAGAACTTCAGGATCACTCATCCAAAGTAATACCCCTTGTGCAGATCTTCACTGCAGGATGAGGAAGAAATATAGACAGGCCTTATGCCCAGCAATTGCCCATATCAATTAATATGAGCAGATTAGGAGCTGGCTGACTTTCTTCAGAGGATGTCTATGCTTGTAAATGCCACTCATCTCCTTCAACCTTTCAGGAACTTGTTCAGGGTTATAAAGGAGGTTTGTAGAAAAGCATAGAGAGAAAGCTGAGTAGTGCAAGCCACAAACCACCCTCCTTCATACACAAGACCTGGCTTTTCCTATATATATATCAGCAGGTTCCAAATACCAGACACATAGCAGGTTTCAGCAAAAGTATTTCTAAGCCAGGTAGGAACTTACCTAGTTCACATCAATTTTAATGGAAATCATATGCCTGAATATAACAGGACTTCGGAAAATTTTGCTACCTAGTTTTAGACTGTACATTCTTGATTGCAGTTGGAAAAAAACCAGAATGAACAAAGTACTCCAACCTGGAGTCCTCGATTTAATATAGAAACATGAAGATCTCATACATATTTCTGCATCTCTGTGATGTACTTATTTTCCTCAAGTTCTCCCCTGCCCTCCCTCAAGCACTTTTTAAATATACCTCCTTTGTTCTCAGCTAGCTGGGGGACTTTTAAGAAAAAAAGAAAGAAAAATCTGATAGTGCCTTGAGTGATTGATTTTTTTCCTGAAATGGAAGTGGATTTTTTAGTGGAATTTGAGATCAATATTGTATTTATTTATTCAGTTCTGTCTTTGGTTGAGTGTAATCTTATAGTCCTTGGCTCTTAGACCATTTGTTAAGAAGGCTGTTGAAGATGTTATAGTGGGATTTATTATGCACTTCTACAGATTTATTTCCTGTTAGATAATTTGGTGGATGTTTCATGTAGTGCATGCTGGATAATAATATAAAAGGACACCATGCCTGTAAAATTGAGCGGAGTCTTTATTAGTAGAATAATTTACAGAGACATTGCAGCTGCAGTTGGCAATCTCACCCTGCATATCCTCACTGACTTCCCAACACCTTTTCATAACTGCCCTCCTGGCTCTTTCCTCCACATTTCATGCACTGACCACTCACCCCTTCCTCATGTATGTACTATTCATCCATTTTCTGTGGACAAGAGAAACCGCTTATATCAGTGTCCAGTGTTGTGACTGGTAACAAATAGTAAATGAAAAACAGTGGCAGTAAAGTAATTAAAGGTAAAGGGCCAGATGGAGTCAGGTATAGCTCCTGCTCACCCCAACACAAATCGAAAGATGCACAGAAACACGACAAGCCTACAGCAGTGGAAAAAACAGATGAAGCAGTAACATCCTTTTAGTTGGACTTACTCCTCCTACTCCTCTGACCTCTCTCCCCTCCTCCTTTCTGAGGGCATCTGGCAGCTGGAGCTAAAAGCAGCACAGCTGTGTCTGCCAACTGTCAGCTGCCAGAGTGATGGTAAAAGGTAAAAGCATTATACCCAGTCACCTTGCTCTGCTCACACATGAACTTAAGGAAATCCTGAAGGACCACTGTCACCTTCTTGTCACCTCAACATCAATCATGACCAATTACAAGTTAGTTATCAGCATTGCTAACAGGAGAGGCCTCAGTAGGGTCAGCACCACAGCTGAGAGCAAGTCTGGCACATCCTAGAAGTACACTTAGGGCAAAAAGAGTGGATGAGTGCAGTACAGAATGAATGCTGTTGTCCTGAACCCAAGGGGAATTAGCAATACAGAGTCAATCCAGTTGTTTTTCCCCTGCCTGACACAGTTTCAGAAAGTGTAAGGGTATAGATCAGAGGCACCCCTTATGAACTGTTGGCAGTATATTCTTTTTTTTTGCCACATCTGAATGACCACACAGTGCATAAAGCAGAGGGATTCCAATATTGCAAGCCACTGCACTGCAGGGAAATTCTTCCAGAACCCTGCTCTGAATCTTTCCTGTGTCCTTGGGGCTTTCTTCCGGTGCTATGCATTTGGCAGCACAAAGGAGAGCAGAAATGTCCAAATGACTTGGAGTTGCCATCCATGCTGTGTTTGTTGCTAAGCATATTGCTGGAGGCTTTGGAGCAAGCCCTAATTAGCTTCAAAATACAGCCCATTTCTTCTCTTATAGGACTTCAGGGCAGCACAGAGTCTTTAGTCAGATTTGAATGAGCAAGCAGTGCTCACAGGAGCAGTCTTTGCACCACAGCATAGCACAGAGAGAGGGCTTCTCAGCAGGGCCCAGGCTAGCAGCCAGATCCTCTACCAATATCAAACTCCTTGAGACCAGTGAGTTTTATACTCCAGTGATACTCTGAAAGTAGACTTTTAAATAACTGTAGTGTAATGGAGTATGCTGGTAAAATTGAAACCGAATCTGACCCTTCTAAGATATAAGTGTGGCCTGGATTTTTCAGTGATGTCTAGCTTCCTTCAAAGAGCATGGAGAGCACGAGATGTGTTTTCTCTGAAGGAAGAGTATGGATGGAGAAGGGGCATGTACCTAACACAGCTTGTGAAGTACCACTGAGACAGTGCGGCACATCCAAGGAGCACATTGGTGCTGGAAAGATTCCATTGGTGTGCCCAGATCCCACACCTCTGCCAGGTCCTCCTTTATGGAAATGAGCAAATGGCAAGCTGCCCTCAGCAAAAAGGTCTGGGCTCTCTTGGGAGACCAAATAGCAGAGACCCTGTGAACCCACACCTGCAGAGAGCAGTCTGTGTGAGGGAAATTGGATGTTCAAGCAACTAGATGAGGCAGTATCATCTGCCGGGAAAATCTGCAGTGACTGTGAGGCAGAAGCTGATGATGATCCCCTAGATCAGTCCTATCTGCTTGGCTATTTGCCTCCATGGATACAACCTGCCTAAATCTGGCATATTACAGAGCATCAGGAAAATACGTGTCTTAACAATTCATGTCTCTCTTCTTTTCCTAACCATCTGATCACTGTAGAGTGCAAGCACTGTTGCTAAAGGATTGCAGTCTTGCTTCATGCTGCACACCCCAACTTCTCCCGGGGTCTTACTGAGCTCCCAATACTACTTTGTTACAGCAGGCATCATCCTGGGCAGTGCAGAGATGCTGCTGCTCCCCACAGAAACAGTGTTTGGCATGATCTGGCTCTGCACTGCTTTCATCAAAGTGCAAATTGCTTTCCACTTTCCCTCAGTAATTCTTCAGACCTTCTCCTCCTCTCCACAGTATGACTCTTTCCTGGCACACATATGGCAAGATAGGCACACAATAGATAAAGCAAAAGCTAATTGCAAGGCATGTTAAACACAATAGATGTGCTGGAAATCTATATATCAATACCGATGGGCATCCTTATGTGCACTGCATGGCTAAATGCCTCTGATAAGAGGTTGAACTGGGAACACATTTCACAGACAATAATGGACTACTAGTTGCAACCCCCAAACTAACTAAATAAAGGAGACAGGCTTCTGGGTCTGTTCATTATTCTTATAATCCTAAGTTAACAAAAACTCAAGGCTGTGGTGGGGATAAGATGCTGTCCCAGTGCCCCCCTCCTACCTCCCAATTACAGTTTTGGATTAGTGCACTGAGCTGCTTAGGGTGGTTTGGCCAGGACCCAGGCTTCGAAGTCACTCATCCTTGACAACTGCTGAAGTCTAAACGGCAGCAGCTGGGAAAACTTGAAGCTGGGCTGGCAGCCTGCCTGGAGAGAAGAGGCAGTTTCTATGTCTATATCCTACTCCTATGAGAGTTGGGGGCTCTGCCGCCTTCTGTCCTTCATGACTGCCTTGTGCCCACAGCAAGGGAAGCAAGACAGACTGAGGGAAAAGAATAGATGAAACAAAGGACACTGTGGAAAGTCACCATGGGGAGTGGTAAGATATCTGCATCCCTATAGCTCCAGCCCTACAATTGAGTCCAACAGTACATGGACATGGAAAGACACAGACTGAACAGCCCCTCAGTATTCAGTCCAGAGGAAACTGGAAAAACAAGAAGGAAAAAAGAATCTTGTAGGAAGAGCACAGTGTGTGCAACTGTGTGTCTGTGCTGTAGCTGTAGATAAATGTAAAGTGGCAGCTCTTAAAGACAATCTAGTTTTTACATTCAGATCTTGTTGGAACAGTTACATCACTCACAGACGTTACCTCTTAAAACCCTGCACTTTTCTACAAAGTTGGCAAAGGGTTTTTTTTATTATATTTCCTCATTACAATCAGCAACAGGGTTCCCAGGGAAAATAGGGAGATGGTAACTAGAAGGAGCAGATGAAAAGTGCATTTTTATCAGATTGTTTTCTTGAAGGATTCTTTTTCTGGCCATAATAGTACATGGCATTTCCCAGCACCTCCCCGGCAAGAAGGAAACTCAGCCTGCCTGGGGCTGACAGACCCAGTGCAGGTACTGCTCCTAGCCAGAACTCCCAAGTCATTCTGCATGGTCACTGCCACTTCAGTTTGCAACTTTTCCCCATTTTGATTATGACAGGTCTTTCTGTGAGCTCAGATAGCCCGTTCTTTGCCATAAAGTGGCTTGAAATATAATTTAATGAGATAAGAGATGGTTTTCCTCAAGGGGCTTTTGAGTAGCCCTTTTAAAAAGTTCCAAACTTGACACAGAGGGAAAGACAGTGATGCCATTGAAAATGGACTGTTATCTGATTTGGTTACTTGTGGGAAACAGTGACATAGAAGTGGAAAGCAGGAATCCTAATGACTATGAAGTGTGGAAATCTGAACAAGAGATTTTAGAAGAGAGCCATGGAACTCCTAAGAATACCACTTTTTTCACCTTCAGAGACTGATATGGTTGCTTGGACTATTCGTTACAGTTATACTTTACAGTTTATATTTTGTACCCTTCTTTCTGTACTTTCCCCTTATTAATCTTATAAAAAATCCCTCATGTTCTGTGTCCTTGTTCTTCTCCTTGTTGCTGATTGGTTCCCAGTTCCCAGTTGTTGCTGATTGGTTCCCACCATTTCCTTATTTGGTCACCTCATGTATGGTTGTCTCCACCCATTCATAGCTGAAACCTTCCCCTTTTCTCCTTATATGTCCCTGTTTTGAATGCTCCTCCCTTGTTCCACCCCTTTTTCCAGAAAGTTCCCTCAAACCCCTATATAAGTCCTGGATCATTTGTCCGCCAAGCTGCGGCAGTTACTTTCTTTTAATTGTCTAGTCCTGTTACTTTTGATGTGATCTATCAGTTAATTGGTGTACCAGGGATGATGAAGATTTCTGTCCTACTGAGTTTGGACAAGTCAGACAGGAAAATAATGCCCATCTTTTCAGATCTATACACGATGCCCTTTGCATGAAAACCAACAGAAAGTGTTTTGCGTATGTTTGCAAGATAAATGTTGAGAAAACCAGACAGGTGATACAGAAGCTGCATATAATGAGCCAGGCAGATCTCAGCTCTAACTACTCTAGTTTTATTGGGAATTATTGGTGCTCTGTAACTCCAACATTCTCCAACACCTTGAGCACCTAGCATTTCCATAAATCATGTTAGGAACTTAAATTAAGTCAGAAGAGTAACGTAAATATATCTCTGTGATAGTGAGGGCACCATAACCATCGCTGAAAAGCTTCTTTTTATAATCTGACAGCATATTGACTGAATAATTGTGAAGCAGAACTTGTTAACAGTGGAGGGGCTTATTCTTATAATGCAGCTAACATATTTCTTCTTATAGGTCCATTACTGACATATTCTTTCACCAAAAAAAATAAAAAAATCAAAAATTCGATCTATTTTCACAGCAAAACTATTGTGAGACAAGGATATATTATTCTATACAAGTGCTGAGCTGGCATGGAGGCAGGTTCCAGCTTCCCCTGTAGCCCCAATTTAATCTTTCTCTATTCAAGGACTGGCACCAACTAGGCCTCCACGGTACTGGGGCTTCATAAAATAGGTTTTTCGCCCTGAGAGAAGGGACTACGGTCTCTCTCTACCTGCAGCTGGGCCACCACGCATTACAGTCTCCAACACATGGTGAGAGACATCAGCCATTCTAGAAGATAGATAGGTGAAACTCAAGACCAAATAGATCCATACAAATCTGAAATACAAGGCAGATTGAGTTACTTATCTGGATGCATCACGTGGGAATCCACACTCTACATGGTACAGCAAAACATTAAGGGAAGTTCCTTCCCTGTCTTCCTTCTACTGCTGTGTAGATGCATATCCAGGCAAAGTTTTGCTCTGAGTAGAAATGTTCCAGTGATGTTTGGTAATATCAGGTTTCCATTAAATAACTTCATCAGGAAATCCAAAATGGCCAGCCAATGCACTGTTTCCTTTTCTCTGCAGAGGTTATAACACACACAGGCAGTGCTAACTCTCCAGGCTTTGTTTTCTCCTCTCCTGCCACATGGCACAGCTTTTACTTGTCATGCCAAGGTCTGATATCTCCATGGCATTGTACAAGTAGTCCTTTCCTCCCACACTAACCCACACTTCAGCCAGGACTTAGTTACTGGCATTGAAAAGTGCTCTGACCATTCCTCTGGAGGACAACAGTCACTCTTTCTTCCTTATTTCACAAGGGAATACATTCCCCATTTCTTCCTCCTTACATGCAAATTGGCAGCACTTAAGAAAGACAGATTATACCAGTGGTGGACATCCAGCTTTGAACTGCTGTCTCCCTTTACTATTTGCAGTCACATTACTCCCAGCCATAATGTCAAGGACAACACCCTATGGAAGTAGTCAATGCTTCTGAAAATAAAGTGCTTTAGACACGAGTTTCACCTTCAAGTAATAACACCTACAGGTCACACAAGGGAGGAACAAGACCTCATTGGCACTTGGAAGAGCACTTGGAAGAGCCCTGGATGAAAAGGGCAGCCATATGCTTATCCAGGAACAAGGAGTGTGGGGAAGAGGGGAAGGCAACTCAGAAGTTTCCTTTGCTAATATAGTGCCAAAACAAAAAATAATCTCCATGAGCATACTGTATCAGGGGCTTCTATTTGACAAGCCAAATGAAATATGAGAAGCTTCGAAGCAGGATGGCAAGCTTTATCAGAGAGGAAATGAGCACAGTGAATATCTGGCTGTCACCAGGAGAGGAAGAAGGTGCCAAGCCCATATCTGCTCCCAGCACAAGGAGCTGATGAGCTGCCCTGAATGACAATAGCTCTCATCAGAGGAGGATAGGAAGTGCCTGGGAAGTGATAAAAAAGCAGCCAAGCATTTCATTATCCTAAGTGCATCCCCTCATTATATTTTCTTTTAAAAACAACTTTTGACCAATTTTAATGCAGATGAGAACTTGCCAGATTGACAGCCCTGGAGACTAAAGACCTTCCTCATTATCTGTAGCCTAGACAAGGGCAATAAAACATCCCTCAAGCTCTCTCCACTCTGGCAATGTGCCTTCTGGCCAGCAGGATATGGAGTGGAGGGAAGACAGCTCTTTCTGAATGCATGCTCAGTTCTTCCCTCCTGCATCGGGCTACCTGGTAGCCAGCTCACATTGTAGCCCATAAGGAATGTATGGAGGACACTATTTCAATTTTATATTACAATAATATAAGTCCTCAAGTAATCTGCAGTATGTGTTGGCCTGTGTTTCACAAGTACAGTGCCAACAGAATAAGCAGGAATTTGCAGGAACAGAGATTTTCCCTTTCCCTTACCTTCCTCTAGCCCCTGTTGAGTTTTGAACATGCACAGAAATGAGAGACAGTTTGCCCAGTTTCTTTCAGGAGGGGAATCCAACAGGAGCTAGGAAATAATGCTTGGTACCAAGACAAACTCCCATCAGCACTGACCAGAGAGGTCACACCATTACACAGAGCAGCAGCTCCTAGCTCCTGTTGAGTTAGGAACAATATTTCCTGTGTAACAGTGCTTCTGTCTCACATCAAATGCTGAAAAATAACTTTTTCTTTCTTTCTTTTTCTTTCTTTTTCTTTCCTTCTTTCTCTTTCTTTCTTTCTTCCTTTCTTTCTTTCTTTCTTCCTTTCTTTCTTTCTTTCTTTCTTTCTTTCTTTCTTTCTTTCTTTCTTTCTTTCTTTCTTTCTTTCTTTTTCTCTTTCTTTCCTTCTTTCCTTCTTCCTTCCTTCCTTCCTTCCTTCCTTCCTTCCTTCCTTCCTTCCAGACTTTCTTCTTGTTTACAGTACAAAAACCTTCCTACTCAAGTTGAAATGATCAGAACACTGACTTCAATCTGTCTTTCTCTGCTGAAAACTATTCTTGAAGGACATACATGGGGAGAGGAGCGCAAGGGAGGATTGCCTATGTTAGAATCACTAAGCCACCATTTTCTGTGGCAGTAATGGTTATTATTATTATTATATCTGTTACCACAGGCATTATTAATGTTATTATAATAGTAGTTACTATTATAGTTAATATAATAGTATTAGAGTAATGCTATTATAGAGTACAGTAGTATTATAGTAATAATTAATATTATAGTAGAGGCAGCTGCTGAGGTCTTAGCCAGCTTTGTTCATCAATAGCTGACTGTACCTGCACCTGTATATTCAAAGGAAATCCCTAGCTCAAAAAGTAAGCTATTTTAAAAATAATAAAGAATGGTTGGAGTAAGCTTAAAGAACTGTCCACTGTCTCACAAGAAGATAATTGAAAAAAAAACTTAAATATGAGTGCAAGATGGAGACAGTGATGTAAATCAGCTCAGCAGATGCTCTTCGTGTCACCTCCCCTCTAAGTGCTGCACAAACACCTGGTCTTCTTGTGTAACTTGCTTCAACATGACTTGGAGACCTTGCTCTTCATTGACAGGCTTTGATCTCAATGGAATAGCACAATCTCTTCTTTCCCAGCAGGAGCTTCATCTTACCTGCTCTGAGCCTCTTACTGCAAGTCTTAGGAGATCTGATGCATTTTTAATACTTGCCTCCAAGAGTGTTGGAGGGTTAGCCAGGAATTTTCCCAGGAATAGTTTTTCAACAGGAAGGACAGTTTTCACCAAACTGACTTATTTCCTGGTCATCTTTATTTGTATGGTCATCTACTGTATGTATATAAATAAAATGTTTCCCCAGATCAGGAGATACTTCAGAAGTTTTTCACTTCGGGTCTACATGAAATGTTTTGTCCACTTTAATTCAGAGCTACAGTACATTCTGTCTATCATCCCAGACACCTTTTTGCTTTCTCTTCTTTCCTGGCTCATCCAAGTGGCAACTGTAATGTATTCAATGCTGTTCAGCTGAAGGCTCAGGTGCAGATAGATAGCTGAGCAGTTGCAGCTCTCTTCATGCTCAGTGTACAAGGTGGGCTCCTCTGCAGTAGGACCAAGTGTTGCTGCAGAAAGTAATTTTGGTGTGCTTATTCTCAAACTCTTCTTTTCCATCTCAAGCATTTGAACAATCACTTTGACATGTTGTAGGTTATTTTAAAATCTAATATTCTGGAGTATGCAGATCTGATATGAGTTGTCAAGTCTTATGTACATAATATGTTGCTGGGCTGTTTAAATACCAGGGTCCATGACTAGGAGGTTCTGAGCCCTGCAATAGGACTTCCAGCTATAAGAAAGAATAGGCTTGACACGACCAGCCTTGATTCTGGCCTGGAGCACCAGAGGAGGCTCAAGTGACTCCAAAGACTCTCACATGCTGTCAGCATAGCAGCCAGTGCACTGAGATGCGCAGCTCCCTCCCCATGTCACACTTTCTGACTTTGCACAAATGTAAAAGCCACATCTTAAACAGATGGGGGGTGGGGGTGCCTGGAAGAGTTGTTTTTAGATGACTGGTTAAGCATTTTTGGACCCTGTCTGTAACCTGTGAATGTTACCAGAAATGGAGCATAGCCAGAGTTTAAAAGACTGTGGCAGGAACCAAGGACCCTGTCTGAACTCTGAAGTTTAGCTTTGCCACTGATTCTCTGCACTTTGTGCTTATCACATTTTTCTTTATGCCATCAAAGCTAGCTATGATTACTTCCATATGAGGAAAAATTGTAATTATTCTCTTCAGGAGAAGACAGATGGGATCTCAACATTTTTTCCATGGTGTTGTTACTCCTTTGTTTCAGCAAACCAGATTTCACTTCTTTTTAATCTGCTTTAAATCTAGTTTTCAAGCAGTATATATTAGAGCAAGTTGTCTATGTCTGCATCCAGAAGCTACATAATTGCTTTTATGTTTGGCACAAACCACTCAAAAAGCAACATTCTGAAGGAAAGGTTTTTTTGATAAATTTTTCTTACAGCATCAAGAACTTGTGAAAGAAGCTGCTTTTAAGGTGGGGAATGTTTCTACAAAAAAACAACTCTTAGAGTTTAGAGGTTTTTAGGGTGATACCTGGTTTTATTCTTTATTCTCCAGCCACAAATTATTACCAAGTCTTCTTCATAATGTGTTTTTTGCGTGTATAATGTGTTTTTTGCCACTTTTGATGGGGGATAGAGAGTATTTTGGTTTGGATAATCCTGTACTTTTATAGAAATCAGGCCTCCCAGTTATCTTTTTTTTACAAATAAATGTCTCCTCATTAGTTTTTCACCCCACATATACTTTGTACACTGTGCTATATATAGTTGCATTTGATAAGATTGCAAGAAAGATTCTATTTTCTGATGTGAAGGTAGCTTATCTCCCTTGTTAGTTGTCATGGCATTTTTAAAAGTTCTAACAAAATACTTGGCTTCCCCATAAGATCTCAGAGGGCTGGGAACAGATAAACAGGTTACATTTCATTAACCTACTAAAGTGTTACTGAATTCTATAGGTGCACTGGTACATTACCTGATATTAATTATTTCCATAATGCAGAAATGAAGTAAAAAGTCTTCATGGTACCACTAGTATTAACCTACGATGAATATGTAACTTCTAGCCATTTTGACTGGGTTCCTATGTCTCACCTGGAGCCTTTGAGCCTGAGGGTTATATCCTGAGAGGCAGAATAAGCTTTGCATTGTACAAACACAAAGTTTAGTCAGGGAATGTTTATTTAATTGTTATCCCAGGGTCAGCCTTCCAGAAACTTCTGAAAACAGTAGACCTAGTTAGCATCTCATTAACAAGCATCTTGCTTTATCCATTTTGCTTTGCTATGGCTTTAATACAAGCCATGACAGGAGGAACTTTCGGAGGGCTACTTAAAGCTTGCTGGGGTCATATGTCCAGGAATTAGATCCTCAGCTGGTATGCCATGGTGTGCCTCCATTAGCGTTGGCAGGAGCAAACTTGTTCACACACGGCGAAGACAGTGGTCCTGTGAATGCTATAGCAAATCAGACATGATTTCTGCCTGTTCTTTGAAATTCTGTGGCTTCAATGCATCTTTTTTTGTGTCTCCTAGACACCCCTTGCTCAGCTCTGAGTCATGTCCTTTAGCAGCCTCCCTTGTTCTCATTTATTGACTCCATTTGCTTGTACTCATGGCTTTCCTTTTTAAACCTCTTCTCTAAGCAGCTTGTGCTAACACAGTGTCCAAGCTGCTTTCTTTGCTATCTGCTCAATTACATGGGCTCAGTCTTTTGAGATCTGTGGCATTTTGTGTGTTTATAATGGCAGATGCCAAGTGAGCCCTTTCATTTACTGCAATGAAAACATCATTGTTTTAAATTTCTTCTCTGAACTGGCTGCACATTTTCAACTCATTGCTTGTTTCAAGACATTCTGAACTTGATAGCTCTGTTCTTAGCCTTCCTCAGTCCCAGTCTACTTTTGCAAGCTGCTCTTTCTGTGGATTACGTATGAATTGGACACAGACACAAATATTCTGGGTCAGCTACAGAAGTGTATTCCTGAGATATATATTTTTTCGTCTCCCTCAATTAAATGAAAACATTTCTGGTTCATTTATCAGCTGTTGTAAATCAACATTATTGAAGTGAGCAGCGCTGTACTGATTTATGTTCATTGGAAATTTGGCACATGAGCCAAGCCTAGTAGCTTCTCCACCAAATGCTCTTTCATTGTAACTCAGTCTAGCTGTGCCTTTCTTGATGGTAGAAAATTTTGACCTACTATTGCTCTAAAACAGAACTGCATCACCTTTTTTCTGTGCTGTGTTCCTATTGTCATCATTTGGTTCAGCATAAAATATCACTGTCAAATAATCTCACACGTCAGTCTGACAGCTTTTTGTATTGACTTTGCAGTGATATAACTCATCTTACAAGTTGCAAGGTTATGGAAAATAAGGTGTCCAAGGACAGAGTCTCCTAGACTCATCCTCCTTGTTGTGTCCCTGTGGTGCAAATGCCAAGGGATTTGGCTGCCACACGAAAACGTTCTCTCTGTGTACACGAAGTTTGCACTGCGGCAGACACAGTTTGATCTCAGCACTGGGTGCACTGGTGAACCACAAAGATTTAGGGCTGCAGTCACTAGTTTATACTGCCTTCCAAACATGAGATGTCCTTCTAGCTGCTAGCTCCAGGGACACTTTGGCCAAGTCCCATCTCCGTATTGGGCATATGCATGGTTCTCTCCAGCATGTGTCTATGCTCTGATAAAGTGAAAATTTAGATACAAGACCAATGCCAGTAAAGTCCTGAATGGGAAAGGTGAAAGAAAGCAGTTTTGACCAGTCTTAACTACAGTTCCTTTATTAGCTGTAGATTCGGCTTGGCTTTGCCCACCACATACAGACAAAATCCTGCTGCTCTGACTCACAGCTATGTTACTATTGCTTTATGACAGTATAATTCAAGTTCAGATTACTTTTTCATCTGCTTTTCTGACATTACTTACAGAAAGTGCTCCAGTTCTCTTTCCCCATCCCACCTAAACCTAATCTTTCTGTATTACCTGTTTACACATATGCTGTCATTTTTTCTTGTGTGAAGTGGCAACAAAAATAGTTCTCTACTTCTTCATCTCTGCTATTTAGTAGACACTCAGCTAGGCTGTTTCCTTGGAGTATTTCTTTCTTGAGAGACAGAAAGCAGTCATTTATTGACTTACGCATCCAAGCTGTTCAGAGTTTGCTTTTCTTCACCCACCCCTCTCTCCCATCTGAATTTTAGCTGAGTTCACAGCAAGGCAACGTCTCTGACTCTCAGAGGATTTCTGTTAAGTTTGTCATAACAACATCACCTTCTGCCCCTTGGCTGATGGCCTGTTTATTTTCCCCCGTCTGGATGAAAAGACACAGAGAGGTAACTTCTATTATGAATTCCCTAGGCTGATCCCTGTATTTTTCAGACCACGCTAAACTCCATGCATCTTCCCAGACCAGGTTCCAGCCCTGAGATGTGTAACTGCTATACACATAGACCAAACATACAGTCCCTGACCTAAAGAGTTTTCAAAATCAATGCAAGACAAGTAAAAGAAATGAAGGAGAAGAATAGAGAGAAGTGGACCAGAGCCAAAATTGCTACAGGTAGCAATAAGGCTTGGAAAACCTCTCTGAATTCGAAATCTTTTCTAGGTTTCAGAGCCAAGGGAAGCATGCAGGAGTGCTGTGATGGAGAGGGAAAAAAAAAAAAAGAATAGCTGGGAAGGGTTATCACTTCTCACACATGTGGGGAGCAGAGGGCAAAAACCTAAAGGTTTTCAGTGGACTAGTTAAAAGACAGGCACTGAGAGCTGACACCTTGGGCCAGCTGGATTTATGGGACTTTTTATGTTGTACTTCTTCTGCACGTGGTAATTTCTACTAGCAGGAGGCTGATGGTCACTTTTCCCCGTCACTTCTGCCAGTTGTATGCCTCTTCCTTTGATCTAGAAAGCAGGTGGAAATGTCACTTCAGATTAAAGGTCTGGAATGACATTTTTCTACCTGCTGTATGTTCTTTGCAATTGTATTTACTTTGTTTGAACTGCTAAGATTGCACAAAGAGAAATCACAGAGAGCCAGCACTGTTGCTGTTGCCCAAGTTATGGTACAGTAGTGCTCTCAAACAGACAAGATCTGTTGCCAGGGCAGGGTAGTTAGCACTGCTTAGAGATTTGTTTGGGCATCTGTTGCTAATTTCACAGGGCCACAGTGGTCCTTCATTCCTGGTCCATGTGCAAACTAATGATCTGTGCTGCAGTTTGCCTTTTAATTAACTTCCAGAGGGGCTTCTCACTGAGATGCAGATTATAAACTGAACTACTGACAGACAAGTGAGGAGATGCATAGTTGCCTCCAGTGACAGGATACAGTGAGCACTGTGTCACTGAGTCTGAGAAATCAGGAAAGATTTTCAGTTTATTTATTCCTTTCATGGATGATCTTGCAAACAGGGTGAAGCTTGCCAATGATTACTCCACTCCACTGCTACCAAAAGTGCCAGAAGCTGAGCAGGTACTGGAGGGAAGAATTACTTTGGACTTTCCTGCGTAGCATCTTATGTGGGCACTGCTGGCTATCCATAGACAGCATACAAGGCTACATGGACTGAGTTCTATACCACTCTAAGCCTCCTCAAAATTATCTCCTTTTTCCTAGATAATTAAGGTGTTCAGAGAATTAAAAATTACATACAGCCATCTTACTTGGGAAGTAGATGCTGTTCTTGTGTGTTCAAGCATGCTGCGACTGCAGAACTTGCACAGACCTGCCTGCTGCCAAGTTGCAGGCAGACCTACCTGTAAGCATCTCCCCAGCAAAGCAAAATACCTGAAGCAAATTGGTCCATAAACTTATCAGAATTATGCCAGGTCAGCATGGACCTCTTGCACTCAGTGATAACGCAGGTTTGGAAGAGTGTGTGCGTGTGTGGTGAGGTAGCTCCTCTGAAGGCTGCTCAAGCTCTTCGCCACAGCTCAGTTTTTCTGTGATGAAAGAGGTGGCTCTGGGGACACAGCCAGGCTGTTCTGACCCTGCCTGTGACCACAGTCCCTTAAGCCACTGCCAACTCAAATGAGACTACTTCCCAACAGGTCCCCTCCTAGTCACCAGATACCTCTGACAGCTCCAGCTGATAACTGATCTGCATGCTCCTCCTGTATGGAGCACAGCCATGACTTTCTTTGTGACACTGCATGGCTGAGATGAATGGAACAATACAGGCCAGAATGAGCTAGCAGAGCCCGAAAAAATCAATTCAGCTATAGAATAAATGCCATTAAACTTGTGAGAAGCAGACAGGTGATTTACTGACCTGACATAGAAAGGATCCAGGAGCTACCACTGTTGTCCTGATCCTAGTGCTGTGTTGATAGGAGCAGAAATATGCAGAAAACATTTTGTCTCTGGGAAAGCACCACCCTTGCCTGAGGACTTTACTGCTCCATCTTAGCTGAGGGAGATTCCAGGATGGGCTCTGCGAATGGGCTTCAGATTACTTTAACCACCAGAGTATGAATGGTTGTCCTTGTACACTCAAGATGGTAGGGAGATGGTGGCATTTCCGAAGAGAAGCTTACCCAGTCTGGGGCAAGTGGCTTGAGTTGTTCTCTGAAGGTGGACATCTCTCTCCATTGACTGTTGGGGGACCCTAGATCCCCAGACTGAGCTCCTCATGCAAGCTACAAAAGATGAAACATTAACTCAGACCAGTAGTTTCCACAAAGAAGGTGGGAAATATTTGTTCCTCAGTGTATTTTTAATCTCCTAAATTGCGTACTTTCTTTACCAGAAGGAGTTGTCAATCTGAGCTTCATAGAAAAAACATGTATGCTTGCTAAGCCTTAGCCCTGTCATCGCTTTTTGGCCTCCCACCAGCACCCCAATGGACAGGCCACTGGCTGCACCATGGCTCTGCTTCCCTGAAATGTGCCATTTGTCATCAGATGAAGTTAGTTTTTGCTCCTAAATTTTAACTAAGAGAAATTAGAGCAGAAGGCAGACCTGAGTAAGGTAAAGAAGATGAGAGAAAGGTGAAGAAGGAGCAAAAGAAAAAATAGGAAAAGAAGACACAAGAACTGACAGAGAGGAGAATGCAGTACAACAGTACTTGGGGGATATTTCATATTCTGGGGAAAGAATAGGTTCCTATATTTTGGCAAAAAGGCTTCTCACAGGTGAAACAACAGCCAAGAGAAAGGAGGGACTTTAGAAAGACAAGAGGGTGTTTTTCAAATGTATCCCAGAACATGAGCAGCCTTGGGCTGCTGGTTAAACCTAAAGTGAGCAATCCTGGACTTCTGCTGCTGCAGTGCTTCTTCATTAACAAATCACTATATTTAGGTCTCTCCTGACAGAGAATGGCAATATGTGAAATCAGAAATGACTAATCTTTTCTTGTTGTGCAGGCTGAACTTGAACTCAGCCTTTGCGGATATCCAATAAAATTCTTAAATTTTTTTTAACTGTTCATGCAGCCCTAATGAAGAAGGTACCACTGTGGGGGATGGCACAGTTTTAAAATACACATGAAACAGCACCAGCCTCTGTTGCTTTCCTTGGGAAACAAACCATAATAGTAGTAATTCTTACAGTTATGTCCTCAGAGAATCAGCTACAGGCCAGGACCTTAACACATACAAGACACTGCTTGTGGTAACTTTTGCTCTTTTTTCATCAGGAAAGGAAATGCTAACTTAGAAAAGGCAAAAGTCTTCTAGGCTTACACAGAACTAGGTTTTAATGATGCATCTTTGAGCTTCCATACGTTATACAGAAGATTTAGTCCAGTCAGCTTAATACTACTCTAATTCCTAGGAAAAAGAAATCTTTCCCCTGCCAGATTACTACTACAAGCCTGCTTGGGTTTTTGTTTGTTTTGGGGGTTTGTTTGTTTTTTTGTTTAATTTATGAGGTAAGATATAATTTGAATAATAGAAATCAAAATTATGTTGAGCTACCAAATAAGTTTGGAAGATATGATTACATTGCTTGAGACTGTAGAAACCTGAGAAAACCTGAAGTTGTTTACTAATACAGTGATGACCAGCAGATGCCTTAAGACAGGTTTAAAATAGGTAAAAGAATGTTTTTCCAGAAGTGTGTGGTACAAGTGTGGAACTCGTTGCCACAGAACACTTGTGGAGGTTAAAGCTGTGAAAGGACTGGAAAAAGGATAGACAAATACACAGAAGGTTGATACCCAAAACTGCAATTAAACTTAATGTTCCACATGCTCTGCATCTGCAGCACAGGAGATGAAGGTCTATCCTAAAGACTAAAGAATTTATGCTTGCCCTTTTTTTATTCTTCTTTTTTCTTCTTTTTTTTTGAGCACTCACATTGCTGATTTCTGCCAGAGAAAGAATGTGGATCTCACTGGTCCTTTGATCACTGTTAGGACAGATATTCTTGTGGTTTTGTACTTTTTGTCTATGCCAGCAGAGCAATACTGTCAGCTCAATTAATATATTTAAAGAGGTGATAGGGCTACACAAAAACAGTTACAGAGGCAGATGTAGCATGGGCAGACCCTTAGTAGAGGTCACTCTATATTCAGGGGAAAAAGCCTTCTTCCTTGATGCTACATTGAAAAGAATATTGAGTTAGTTCTTTATGCAGTTTCAGGTAACGAGCATCATTACGAGACTTCTAAGAAAGTACAGTTGCTGCAAATTCAATACTTTATAAGTGTAAACAAATCAAGTCCAAGATAAGGTCATTGGATGATTTTTAAAGTTCTGGGAGCAAAGAAGAAAGCGTTTATGAATGAGGGGTACATGTGGTTCTTCACACTTAGGAAATATGCATTAAATTTTCAAAGAACTGAGATAGGATTAATTAAGGTGTTTGGTTCTATCATGAATTGCTTGAATCCAAACTTCATTACAAAATGGAAATTGAAAGTAATTTGGTTTATTTTTCTAACCCATGCTGAATGCACATAGGGGTTGCTATTTAAAACCAGCATGGATCCCATAAGCCATTCAAAAATTGTTTTTTCCGTCTTTAAATTGAATAGATGAGTTTAGTTTTAGCTGTAGATCAATGAAAAGAGAATTTAGATTTATGTATACATTAATTTTGTGGGCAGTTTAACCCACTCAAGGTTAAGCTCATCAACAGACGCCCAGAAGTGCTTGCCTTTCTAGGCAATGGAGCGTACTCACTGAGAATAATACCTAGGGGAGCTCTGGATTTACTGCTGGAGTCAGGGTGACCCACTATGGCCTTCACCTTATGGACTAATGATGCAGGGATGAGATGATTATTTGTTTTTCAGGCTCTGTGGTTTGCCTGAGCCAGGGCATTCCTAAGCAAATATTTCCATATCAGAATATTTCCAATATCATCAAAATTAATGCTCCTGGATATACTGCAAAAAACTGGAGAAAACATTAGGTTTACAGAATAAAGATCTAATCCCTCTGAGTTTAAATGACATAAGCAGTAGGTCATAGGCTAGGTCAAAGGCTTTATGCTGAATCCCTGCCTAAGGGCAAGTTGCAGTCATTGCTATACAGATATCATTAGTCTGCTGAAAATCTGCCAGAAATATTCCTTGGCAGTTGCTGGGCCTTGATTGTGATGGTAAAGGGAGAAGATATCCTTATTGACCTTTTCCATTTCTTTTTTTTATCATTCTATGAACAAAATTGTTTATTTTGCTCTAGTAACTCAATAAAAGCTGTCTCTCTTAACTTTTTCGTAACATCCTGAGCAATTAAGATCATTTATTTTCTCTCTTCTCCTTAGAATTAAATTAGTTTGACAGGAAAACCACAGGCCAGTGGCACCAAACACATAGATTTTAATAGGAGATCCCACTGGGAAATTATTCTGGTTTTATTGAATTTAGAAATGAGTACCTTTAAAATAAAAGAATGCTTTAAGGCCTTGGCAGTTTGAAAGACAAAGGCAAACAAATCAATAAGAAGACATAGTTAGTATGTTGTTTCGGAATATCTTTTCTTGCAACAGAAGATATAAAAGCAAATATTGATTTACCCTCTTGGGATTTTGATGGCTACAAGGAGTCATCAATGAACTACCAAAAGTTTGAAAGTCACATACAACATGAGTAGTAATCAGCTACTGTGTTAGAGAATATATAGCATAATCCTCACTTTGGTCTGAAGCATGCTTGACAGTCTCGTGGAATCTCATGTAAGCAATGTCTCCCTGAAAATCAGCTTAGTCACAGAGCAGAGGCACTGACCCGACCTTAGACACATCTTCTCCCTTGCTGGGGATGACATCTTCTGTGGCAATGCAAACCCAGAGTTCTGAGTGCTTCTTTTGTTACCATTGTACCTTTAAACAACCCAGCTCCCATGTCTGAGCGTATGTGGAAATACTCTAAGGGCTGAATACACATCAAAGTAGAGCTTGCTTCTGAATGTATTTCACATCCCTTTATGAATACATCACAAGGGTCTGGCCCCAAGCACACTTTTGACTCCACAAGGGCAAAAAGTGCCAGACTTGGCTTCTTGTCAGGAACATCACTCCAGTCATTTATTTTAGATGGAAGGCTTACTGCGTTAGACAGTGATAGATGGCAGATGGCTACACAGAAACTGTGAGACCCATTTTAGACAGGGGTTCCCAGCCAAATTTCAGGATACTTCATCACATTGTCTGCAGTCTCAGCTAAATTTCATAGACTGTTTCTCTGTCTTCCCTAAACAGTCACACAGCTCCTCTCAGAAATGAGGATTAACCAAAAAAGACTTGCAATGCAGACCTGAGTGAAATAACTTAGTTACAAGCTTCCATCTTCAAGGTTCACACTACTGACACGCATCTCTGAGTAAAAAAATATTTTTAACTAGAAATCATGGGTGTAAGCTAAATCATATTCAGAAAGAAAAAAAAAAAAAGACAATAAAAAAACCCTGCATTTGAGTATTTTGTATTTGTCTTCCACATGTGCATATTCTAGGATTTGACATTCCAAGCTGTTATCAGCACTGCATAGGTAGCAAATTTTCTTGAAATGAAAGGTGAGGAAAACATGCATTGACATGACTCCACCTGCTTAAGCTCTGAGGAAGAGAGCTGATCACAAAATGGAGATGGACACGCTGGATGTAAATTAGTGTAGGCCCATTCAAACTAGTGATATTTCACCATTGAAGACTCAGCCAAACAAGTATGACTCATAAGAATAAAGTTGGGTCCATCCTAGATATAAGAACCTATAAAACCTGTTCTGTTTCCTGTGTATTTCCACAAGGTGTGCAATTTGCTCCACTGGCTGACCCCATCACCTCTTACCAAGTGGAGAATCACACCAAGCTTATCTCAGTGAAGGCATTTCTTCATGGACTGCTGGAATTGGAACAGATATATATGACTGACAAATTAGAGGACTAGGCAATCACCAACCGTATGAAGTTCAACAAGGGGAAGTGCCAGATTCTGCACCTGGGATGGGGCAACCCTGGGTGTTTGTACAGATTAGAGAATGAGATACTGGAAAGCAGTGCCATGGAAAGGAACCTGGTGGTCCTGGTTGATGGCAAGTTGAATATGAGTCAGCAGTGCCCTGGCAGCCAGGATCACCAACCATGTCCTGGGGGGCATCAGGCGAAGCATCGCCAGCCAGTCAAGGGAGGGGATTGTCCCACTCTGCTCTGCACTGGGGCAGCCTCACCTTGAATATTGTGTGCAGTTTTGGGCACTGCAATATAAGAAAGATATTAAGCTCTTAGAGAGTGTCTAAAGGAGGCCAACAAGGATGGTGAAGGGCCTTGAGGGAAAGCCATATGAGGAGTGACTGAGGTCACTTGGTCCGTTCAGCCTGAAGAAGAGGAGACTGAGGAGAGACCTCATCCCAGCCTGCAACTTCCTCATGAGGGGAAGAAAAGGGACAGGCACTGATCTCTTCTCTGGGGTGACCAGTGTCAGGACCCAAGGGAATGGCCTGAAGTTACTCCAGGGGAGGTTTAGGCTGGATATTAAAGATAGATTCTTCACCCAGAGGGAGTTTGGGCACTGGAACAGGCTTCCCAGGGAAGTGGTCACATGACCAATCCTGACAGAGTTCAGTAAGGGTTTGGATGATACTCTTAGGCACATGGTGTGACTCTTGGGGATGGCCTTGAGCAGGGCTAAGAGTTGAACTCAATGACACTTTTGGATCCCTTCCAGCTTGGCATACTCTCTGATTCTGTGACTGGTTTGGTTTTGGTTTTGTTTTTTTGTTTGTTTGGTTTGGGTTTTTTTTTGTTTAATATTTATCTTACAACAGCTAAATGAAAGGAATGAATTGTCTTTTTGTTGCAAAATTAAAAAGCTTACCACAAATATGAACATACACAAACACAAAGAGGAACTTGGAGCAGGTACTGTCTTGCCGTTCTGCAATGGCCAAGGGACACCTTAAGGGCCATCCTATGAATATTTTCTGCCACCACAACCACCTTCATGGGCTAGCTCACACCTTTAGAGTGAAATTACTTACTTTCAACTCATGTTCTGTGTCAAAAGATCAGCAGATCATAGAAAGCATCCAGCCATGGGATCTTCCCTTCTCTACAGCACATAACTCCTTGCTGTTACCTTTCTAGGGCAAGTTGGCACAATTAACTTTTCCTTGCTTTTGTCAAACCTTGCCACCACCTACACCCATCATCTCCCACACTGACCCAGACACAGTTTACAACCATTTTGCTTCTCTGAAGCCCCCTCTCTGCCCCTGTGTTTACCGTTGCACTGCTTGCCCTGTCAATCATTCCCTACTGCACAACATGCTCCTCTATGTGTCTATTAAGTGCTACCACCACTTCCACCCTCTAACTCTTCCTGTCTCCCAGTGTAGTGGGTTTGTAACCCTCCCTGGGAGGGAAACGGAACTAGGGTAGGTCACCTGATGTATATTTTACCAATGAGCGATTCCATACCATGTTAAGTCAGCTCAGATATAAAGAGATGAGAAGGAAGCAACTTCCTTCTTCTCTTCCAGGGCGGTTGCACGGGATAGATGGCTGTTTTCAGAGGAGGAAAACACCTTCCATGGGAAGTAGTCTTTATTGTCAGTTTTCCCTGTGTGTATAGTGCTTATAGTTTCTTTTTCTTCTCTGTGTAAATATAAAACCGCCTTTCTTAGCAGCCTCAGTTTTGCAAGTTTTTTTTCTTTTCCCCCCTTCCCTCCTCCTTCTCCCCCTGAGGGGGTGGGGGGCGGGATTGGGCAGAGTCTTGGTGGACACCGGGCATTCAGCCAGAGTAACGATAGCACCCAGTCTGCCCCCTCTTTGGATCAGACTGGAAGAAAGCAAACGTGCCTCTGAAGGATGAGCTGTTGGTCCTCAGAATAACCTCACTACTGTATTTCCTGTCATTTAAGGTAACAATGTCATATGTGTCCCACACGGAAAAGGACTGGGA
Source organism: Lepidothrix coronata (assembly GCF_001604755.1). Lineage (NCBI taxonomy): Eukaryota > Metazoa > Chordata > Aves > Passeriformes > Pipridae > Lepidothrix > Lepidothrix coronata. The sequence continues at coordinate 791,363 of NW_016690410.1, read as the reverse complement.
AGAAAAGACATGGTGACAGCTATTGCAGTGTTCCTACATTAAGTCAAAGTACATGACAAAGTTCAGCACCTTCAAGCAGTGAGGCTTAGAGATAACGGATCATCTCAAGCCTGCTGGCCCTACAATACCCTACATACTGACAGACTCCTTCAGCTCATAAACTTGCCACAATGTGACATGATAATTGGGAAGGGAGCAGACACATCACACTGAATTAATCTAGTGACTGTTATTTATCCCACACAGCAGAATACTTTTAAGGAAAAGCTTTCCTGATTCCTGGCAGTGATGGCTCAAGCACAGGAACTCATACAGCTTGCTTTGATCCTTGGTCACACTCTGTTGCTCCAGAGAAGTGGAGAGCAGAGACCCAGCAAATAGTTTTTCAACTATTTTAGTGGTCATTCTCAACATATCAAGTGGTGGTGGAAAACTTCATATTCATACCTCAGTAAGCTGAGGTCTTTGCACAAAATGACTGCCCTTTAGCTTCTGCAAAAAACCTTGTTTTGGCTGAGGGGTCAACCTGCAGTTCCTGTTACAGATTGTTCATGATGCTTTATCACTGCAGAAGGGTTCATATAGCCTTCCTTTGGGCCTTATTCAGAATTTTGTCTAGAACACTCTTTGACTATCTGCTTACTCCCATCCACAGCTCTGATAAAGTGTCACGCTTTGATTCCTGCTCTGGAATTCAGGACAGTGTTGCAGTCACTTGCTGCATTACTGCCAGAGCCAGTCACAACCAACAGTGGAAAAGTAGGAAGGGTCAAAACACAGTGCTCCTGGCTCAGGAAGCTCAGAACAGCTCTTAGCCAGGAGGGCGTCCCAGAAATGACCCTTTCATCTGTGCATGGTTCCTGTGCAGGTTCTCAACATACCTATTAGGGGCTGACATCAGCACAGTGGGATAGAAGACTTCTGTGTGATTCTGAGAAGGAATTGAAAGTTTGCAGTTACCCTTTTCCCAGAGAAGAAACCCATCCATTTTCTCTTGCGCAACAGGCTATTTATTTCCCTGTTTTCCCCCAAAAGCACTGCACCAAAATCATGCAACATGAAAATTCAACAGCGCAGCATGCTTCATAAGGGGAGCATTTTTGTGAAAAAGTTCATTTGGAGATAAACCAAGCAAAACTGCTGCAAAAATATCCCTTGCCAGCTCACTTGTGTGCCTGGAGGCCAGCTCCCACCTCGACAACAACTAAACAGCCATGGCTGTCTGTCTTCCACAGCCCCATTAGAGCAACAATCCTTGTCACAGAGGAAAATGTTTTGTTGCAAAGCTTTTGAATTGCCCAAATATATGTTCATGACTGAACCATCTCCCTGTATTCCCAGAGATTAGTATGAGCTCTTTGGTGTGCTGTTTCTCACCTCTGAACTTCAGACTTTGCCGTTTTTGATGATGGGGTTTGGATTTGCTGTGATCCCTGCATGTTGATAGCAACTCCCAACTCCCAGAGTCATTCCACTTGACTCCAAAATTATAGCAGAGGGGACAACGCAGGGGCGAATTCATTCGGAAAGGCATGACCTAGAGCCACGCATTTGACCATGCAGCGTTGCTGCTTGCCATCCATAAATGTGACAACAGGTAAGAGGTGAGACCTGTCAGCGAGCCTGGTCCTCCCCAGCTGCTGGTAGCATAAATACGCTGCATCCTCCTGTGTCTCCATAGAAACTTCCCTGTTGTCTGCAAAAGGCCAGCAAATAGCTTTATTTCTCTGTAGCTATCCCTTAGCATAATGTATACAGAAAAAGAAAAAGAGGGAGGACATCAGCAGAACTGTCATGCAGCAGGGTCAGGGGGGTTTTGACAGTGCTGGTGAGGAAAAAGCAACTCCAGCCTGATACTTAAGCTGGGATGCTTCTCTACATCTCTTGGCTACAAGTTTCAAATCCACTTAAGGGACTTGAAAACTCAGCTCCCATTAATTTTCAATGGAAAGGGACCACCTAAGTCCTCCGGGCACCTGAGGAGTCATAGCAATTGAAAAGCCAAGGCATGGGCTGCAGGTCTTCTGAGGATAACATCCATCTTGAGATTTGTGGCATCTTGGGTGAAGCTGGAAATCATAAGATATAGAACCAAGTGTCCTTTTAGACAGGAATGCAAAGGCTAAAAAAGGACAAGAATTGACAAAAAAAAATATGCCTTTTTCAACTCTTTTCTGAACTTATGTAAGCTCTGTCAAGCTTGGGGTGGGAGGGCAAGTCATTCTGCTTTTTAATCCAAGGCAGTTTTCAAACATACAGCAGAACTAATTACAATTTTTGCAAAGGAAATGTTTTTCATTGGTAGATGGTTTTTTTAATTTAAGCACACAGAAAAGTAAATATGATATTATAATGTCTATTTCATATGAAGTGTTGAATGATATTCTTAGTGCACTCTCAGAACTGTAACTGGAATTTTCATCAAGGATTTTTATTTCTTGGTTGTTTCATAATCCTTGCCAGATTAATTTTTAATTTTTGGTAAATGAAACACAAAGAATTTCTAGAACATGTTTAAAAAAAAATTGCAGTGCACTCTAAAAATAACAAAAACAGATCCAAACCACTTTAAAATGGAAACAATTTGCAAGTCTCCACATAATATATATTTCTCAATTATTAATTTCTACCACCAGCCTCCCCTAAGAAAAGTTTCCTGTGTGTTTGGGAACAGTTTTTCATAATACTGTGAAATAAATAATTTTACCATTATAGAAACAGCTGAGTGCCGTTTGTTCAGTTCACGCATTGCTATATTCCTAATGTACCCACTGGTGGTACATCTAGGCTGATGCTGTGGGAGAGACTGGGCTGAACAGAGAGGTGTGGGCTTAGCTTTTCCCCATGGTCTGTCCTTGACATCATCTGCCTAAAGACTTACAACCTGTGAAAGACTTATAACCTGTGCAGGGGAGAGAAATATGAAAGGTGAGGTAATGAATGGAAGAAGAAATATCCATAACCAAAATGTGATGAGAGAGTTAAGGCAAAGAATATTTCATAGGTATATTAATATTTCCACTTACACTGTTCTATGTGTGGCAGACAGATAACAGGGGGAGAAATGCTTAACAACAGACAGAAAGGTAAGACAGATTGGCCAGAATGGAAATAGTTTTAAAAATTTACTACTCCAAGGTTTCAGTGGGTAACAAGAATTTACCATCCCTGTCAACCTAGCTTCCTTCTGGGACCTGAACATACAACATCGTTCATCTCTAGGCAAACTGCTTCAGACAAAGAGGTAGGGCCTTTATATAGTTATTGTTCTCAGAGGTAATTAAAACTTCCATCAGATCTCACTGAGGAGCAAAGAGGTATTGAAAGTAAATGGAGGAAAAATAATATTAAAAGAACCTCTTGCCTCATCTTCAATTAGCTATGCTGTCTCTGGCAAGTTAACTGCATGGTTCATTACTGAAGAATAACTACAATTAAAGTAATGGATTCAAACTGGTGAGACTGGGATCACTCGTTTGGGGAGCATTTAGTACCAAACTGTTAAACAGAAGCTTCCCCAAAGGACAACGAGAGGGTAAGAGGGAAGCGGGCTCTCCCCAGACTGGGTATCCACTGCACATAACCCGAGTGCACTTATCCCAGTCTCATAAACCTTTTCCTCACAGAAAAACACCATAAAAAATTATAACTGACTTCGTTTCATTTTGTTTAAAAGAAAATAGAAGTGTAATAGTAAGAACTGATCCTTCAAACTAAGAGGAATATAAAAAGGTTTGTACCCTTCTCCCTCATTCCACCTAAAATCCTGGGAAGGGGAGGGCTCAACAGGATACCCGTGCCAGGGCTAGTTCACTTTTACACCACATACATTTGTTCCGCTTTTAAGCCTCTGAGCCTGGCAGACTGAAACGTGGTTTCAGTAACAGAGGGGCGAATCTGTTGAAGAAACAGTGAGCTTTGCTCTTCATTAACCTCACATACATCGATAAGTAAGTTCCATGATGTGTAGCTATAGCCTAAACCTCCTCCCCATTGCCCCAGGTCCCAGCCAGTGTGATCTCCACCAACAACCAGAAGAGGCTCAGGCCAGAGTTCTCCCACACTCAGAGCAAGGAGGTAGGCAGTGCCCTGCAGAACTGTTCTAGGAGACAGGAGTTTTATTGCAAACATCATCCAAGATGCAGAAGGTTTAAAACATTTAAAACATTGTGAAAGAGACTAAGTCTTCCAGTGATAAATCCTGGGAGTCCTTGCAGAATCATGCACATCTTTGGCACGCAAAAGGTAGAAATGGGAGTCAGGTCCACTCATTAGTTGACCTCCTACGCCACCTCCCCAGAACAGAGATCAGGTCCTATGAAACAGGCAAGAGGAGGCAAAAGAGACTACAGCAGCAATATATACAGTTTCTTTATCAGGATATGCTTTTCCTTATGAGAAGCCTATTATTCTCCTTATATATTCCCCTTATATATTCCCTTTATGTATAAGGGAATTTGGAATAGGTCTACAGCTAGGATAAATCACCTGAAGTCCCCTGACTTCATTAGAGCCCTGGAGAGGCTGAGGAGATGGAAATGAGTCTATTATTTTATTTATGCAGTTTTTACTCAACAGGATGATGCAGATTTTTTATTATGGTTCTGTGCCTCTGCCCACTTACAAAGCTCTCTTCCTTCAGAAAACCCCAAGCTCAGGTTTGTTCTGCTGAGAGGAGATAAAAAGTCAGCTGTTACAGTGTTGGGTGCTTTCCTTTCACACTCCACAGACAAGAAAGAGTTGGTAACAGGCACTGTAGGGTGTCCAGTGGACAATGAAGAGGGTATTAGCACACAGCATAATGACAGCAGTTGCTGCCTGATACGCATCTTTACAGTCCCCTGAAGCCCAGGAGAGGAGTGACAGAGAAAGCAGCAGGGCCAGCAGAGTCCCTGAAAACTCAGTCTTCAGCCTCATGAGCTCAGGAAAATGGGAACAACATGACTGAGCCACATAGGTGGCCCATCTGTCTCCATCCAGCATCAGGCAGTGACATGCATGCACTGCTGTAGTACAGCATTTTTGGTGCCTTTCCTGAGCATCCATTTTAGCTCTCTCAATACAGAGTTGTCTGTAGAACTTTCACAGTTCCAGAAACAAAATGATTTCTTAAAGATATTTACCCTGTCACTGTCTGGCACTTTTTATTCTGCCAGGAGTTAAGCCTTGATGCCTCTGCTGAATTTTAAGAGGAAAATCTTTCTTCTTGTTTCACCTGAATGGAAAGGCTGTGACAGAAAGCCTGCAAGAAGGGAAAGGGCTTACTATGAAAGAGGGTAAGTGGGAAAGGGATTGACTAATTGAAGCGTTGAAGTGGACTTTCTCATGCGCTTACCAGCAGTGGAAGACTTGTTTGCACTCTTACCATCCCAACCCCTTTTTTCATCCAATACCCCAAGTACCAACACATCCAGAGACCAACCTCCTCTCTCCTAAAGCTGTTCTGGTTTTCCTGCATCCCTGTCCCTGGTTCTGTCCTTATTCACAACTCCCCAGAACCTGCACTTTTCAGTACAGGGTCTGAGAAGTGGAAGGAGCAGAAGATGCCAGCATTAGAACATGCACATAACCATCCAGTTCAGCAGAGCTGACATGAACTTCTCATGGTTAAAGAAGTCAGTATCTCCAACATCAGCTACAATGCAAGTGACTGCACTAATACTCTCTGTACCACATTCTAGGAGTATTTGGATTATTATATTAAAGGAGCCTTTTTAGTCTGCCTGCTTTCATTGTTTGTATTAACATTACAGGAAGATATTGGAACAAAGTCAGTGCAAGAACAAGACTGGAGAAGAGAGTCTTTGGGGGACATTATTTTCTCAGCCTCTCCTATCCAGCTCTGGACTAAGCAGCTCTCTGTCTTGATGTTTCCTTTTCAATCAGCTGCTCAGAATTGACAGGCCGTTTCAGTGAGAGATGTCATGTTGTTCCCTTGCTTTCCTAGAAGTTTCAGTGCAAAAGGCCTGATTCAGCAAATAACTTTTTGACTGTTGGCAAGGAGTTAGAGACCATCATGGAATTTATGGAGCAAGAACAGCAGAGTCTTTAACACAGAGACACAGGATGAACGGGAATGAAGTTTGGTGGTGCTGCTTCCCTTCTTCCTGAAAAAAAGAATAATACAAATGAAAACACAAGACATCAGGATCAACCCTCACTTTCCTGACAGGGAAATATCCCAGGCCTCTGACATGGCTCACACCATCTTGCTTAAGTGGCTTCCATAATCCAGCATCTCTCTACTGTGAACAAGACCCCAGGACCACAATTCACTCCTCCCATGGTGATTACCCCATATCACCTACCCCACGTAACCTCAAATTCAGCCCCTATTCTCTGCCAGAGCCTGAGCCAGTGCCCGTGGCTCTGCCACAGGTGCCTTGCTCCAGCTGCTCCTTGTGGCTCTCAGGAATTACCCTCCAGACACAGTGCTCACACACACAGCCTCCACTAACTGCCCTGGGATATCTTTCCTGCACACTCAAGGTTAATGCTCCATAAACTCCGCTGTTTTTCCCCAGGTGTGCATTCAAGCAGTTGTCTAGGTCACATCTAGGTCCTCACCCGTACAACCCCAGTATCCTGTGCCAGGGTCTTCATCCTCCCTCAGCTCCTCAGGAGCAACCACTGCCATCCACTATGATGCTCTGGGACAACTGCTCATCAGTCTGCAACCCTTGCACACATCTGCCATATGAAGCAACCTATACTTCCCCCAAAGGCCTATTTTCACATCACTGGTCAAATTATTAGCTTTATTTTATCTGAGATGACTGTGCCTATACTATGCCTATAACATGCCTATAACATGTAAGAAACATAATTTCAGGTTTCCCACGTACACACACAGACAGAGGACTTCTCAGCTCTGGTCCAGGTCAGGGCTCCCCAAGCTGTGGGGCTCAGCTGCTCAACCCCTTCACCACCAAAAACTGGGCTTGCAAACAAGAGGGACACATTATTCCTGATGTCACAACCACAAATGTTCAAGTGCTGACACTCAAAACAGCCTCCATCTGTTTTATTAAACAACAGAGCTGTGGGTCAGGCTGTTTATTAGATACTAAAATTTTAATCTAAGCAATTTTTGAAGAGCAAACTTTCCCAACGTGGCATAAAAGTGCTTAGATACTCAAAAAACCCTGCATGGCCAGATTTAGAACCCATCTCAGGTTTTGTTTGATTATTTATTTATGGTATTGTTCTTTTTAAGACAACAGCAATTTATCTTGTGTGTTAGCTTCAATTGGCTGGGAGGATAGAGACCTACTTACAAGCACATTCACCAGCCTCTGAAACAGTAAAGGACCTCATGCCTCTCCAAAGGGACAGTGCATTGAAACCTATGTGCAAAAGTCACAACAGCACCAATACTTCAGGTTGCCTAACATTTTTAATTTTTCTTTCATCTTTTCCTAGGTGCATGTCTCCTGCCTAAACTGTAGCTGTCTGGACACAAAAATCTCCATGGCAGATCACAGCATTAGGCCAACAGGGATCAAAAGAGGGCTGTCCACAGTTTGCTCCAGCTGCTAAAGTCACAGAATGACTGAAACCAAAGCAGTATGGAGAGAAGCAGTGGGCTTGGCAGGGTCAGTTTATAAGCTCCTTCTATTTCTGTTTATTTTGATTCTGACACTTTTCTCTGTTTACAGAGTAACAGATTGTAGTCTTTATTTTAATGTGGGGTTATTTGGGGGTTTTTTTGTTTTGTTTGGTTGGTTTTTTGTTTGTTTTTTTTTTTTTTTAGTTAAAGTTTTTTGCTCTGCTTTGCAGAACTTGTAAAATGAACATCTCCAAATCAAAGCTCTGATCAAGTCATGGTCATTGGAAATTTTGGTCATGCTGTCATCGCTTTCGAACAAGCTGCACCCTTTTAATGTTCTGGAGTATACATACAAAACCTGGTAGAGATTTCCATGAGGGCCACTGAGGTGCCAGCTCTCCACTCTCCAGATTGGACAGCTCATGAATGTACCGAAGTGCAACAGAGCAGACTGACTCCTCTGAACTTAGAGACTCCCATCAGCTCACTTTCAGTGCCATGCCATACGGGACGTCACCTTTGAGAGGTCTGGGACTCTCTCTGTGCTCCAGGGACCCATGTTGACTGCCTCAGGCTCATGTCTTAAGCTGACATGTGGGACAGGCCCATGCCAAGCCCACTAGTACAGCACTGCACCTCTGTTATTCGGCTCTGCTGAAGAAGCAGGGTTTTATTAGCTCAAGTGTGGTACCCAGCTACCACAGCTGGACTGTTTACAGATGGCATTTCGGAGGTGCTACTGCTACAGGCTCTCCCTGGCATGCCCCATCTCCAGGGACTGACATGACCTATCTCTCCCCAGGGACTGCATAGTGAACACAGACATCTGACTTCAGGGTTTAAATGCCATTAAGGGGTAAATACTTAAAATTTAAATATTCATGGCCACAGGTAATGCTTCAGCTCTCAGCTGAAGGCATCTGCTAGGCACCAATTCCCCCTGGAAAACCCATCTTCATATTGCCAGAGCTAAGTTCTCAGTCATAACCCAAAGCCTCATGACAAAACAAACTCCTTGGTCTTTAAATTACTTTCCCAAGGTTTTATGTGGGTTTTGAAGTCACAATCATTTGCCACAGACACGGAAGCTAGCAACAGATCTTCTTTATTTCAAATAAAATGGAAGATCATTCAAAATCACATGACTGCAAGCAGTAAAGCTTTAAAATACATCAATACCATATAGCAAGAATCACAAGCATAGATGTTATTCAACACTGAAAATGCTAAAAAAACATCGAATAGGACTTAATTTCATCTCAGTGTTTTTAAGGCCAGTTTTCCCTATTACTTTCCATTTTCAGGGACCATCTCAGAGCTAAGATTCCTAAGCAGAAAGTGCCTCTTGCTCTTTTTTCCTACCATATTCCTAAAGCTTCTGGGTCTCAAATGCTGGAAAATATTATACACAATCTGTGCCTTATTCATTCTTTGTTTGTTTGTTTGTTTGTTTTTTCTAACATACAGTACAATTTATGTTTCCTGTCAGCTCCTATATTTTAAGGGTTTTTTCCTGGGTGACCTGAAGGTCAGAATTCTGCTCTCAGGCAGCCATGTGAGTGTTATTAGCAGCTTAATAGTGGGAAGAAGTGTTCCTTCTTCTTCAAGACCCACTTCCACCTCCTTGTGAAGCATAAAACCCAGGTCTCATCAAATGCACCTGAGAGTTCTGTTGAGCAAATTCACTCTTTTCTTAAGATAAGTCCTTTAGTAGGCAGAATAAGCAGCTGTCTTCATGAAGGTTCATCCCAGCTTGAGGCAGCCCTTTGCACCGTTGAAGGTCATTTGGGGGTTGTGTTGACCTGAGTTCTTACCTCCTGCTCCTGTCTCCTGCTTCTGCCCAGGGAAAGCAGCTTCTGCCCAAAAGACCTTCCCTAGGCTTTCTCTGAGTAACAAACAACAGACGTGAACATCAGCTCATGCTTGACCAGTTTTGGCAGCTAACATTAACTTGTGATGGCACCTGCAGAAATGAAGGAATTCAGAGTCGGATATTAGAACCCTTTCAAAGACATTTAATTAGTCCAACAATGGTTCAGCTTTGCTAAGTATTTCTTTTTGCATTGTACCTGTTAGAAACTCTCAATCATTCATAACACTATAATTTATGGTTACGATTTTGTGTCCTGGTGAATAATTTAAGCTGTATGAGCTGTGAAACTTTTATTACTAAGTTAACTCTTCCTGTTTTTTTCTAATGCAACTCATTTGAAATGCAAGCCCCTGTTGCTGTTAGTGGTGACTCACCATCTTAGCAAGTGTTTCTGATGTTAAAAAAAAAAATCAATTATTACATAGAGCACTTTTCTCTTCAGAAATCGTTCCGTTTAACTGTTTCCTATGCAAAGCAGGCACAAAGCTATTTATGGACAAGAATTACATTCCCTGAATCGGCTTATATTGCTAAGCACCTAGGTTTTATGAATCTGAGCAGAGGACCATCTAGACTGAGTCTCAGTTAAAAATTGTACTGGGGAGCCCCTTCAGCTTATGAAATATTTTTTCAAGCCAATGAAGTCAGTGGAAATGCCTAACCCTTCTGAGACTGAACCAAACAAAGCCATAGACCCGGTGCTTGCAAATTTTGATACTCACTTTAGCATATCACTTTCTGCAGTGTTGGCAGCACCAGAAACAAGAGGGTTTGCATGCTGAAGCATGACAAGGCATTTAGTATTCCTACACTAGTGGGCCACTATTTGTTATGAAGCATTTTCCATAGTATGCCACTTATATAATGTGCTAAATATCTGGTATAGCATAGCATGCATGCCAGTAGTGAGACACCTCACACAGAGATGAAAACACTAATAGTAGATAATTTTAAAAGATTCTCTAAACTAAAAATCCTGTGAGAAGCTTCCTTTCCTCCACCCCGCTTCAACCTAGTGTATTTGTCATTAAAGCTTTAATTGTATCCTTTCAGAATGAGATCCTCTTCTCTCCCCTCTGCCTTAGGGCCCTTTATTGGATTAAGCAAAATTTCCAGTGTACATGATTGCTGTGAAATATGTACAGGGCTGAACTGCACCCTCCAAGGGGCAACTGAAATCCATAACCAAAAATTGCATAGCAGTAGGGACTGGAAAATGGTCATTTCTTCTCTGCAGCAGTTATTTGAGTCAAACTCAGGGAAAGCTGACAGAAGACAAATTATAGGCTGATACCAGAATTTATGGTGGCTCCACTTGTTTCAGCGGATCTGTGCCAGCTTATGCTCTCCAAAAGTCTGGCTCCTTTGGCTTCAGTGGTGTCACATCAGCTGCCAGACTAAGGCATACACCAACATTTAACACCTCTCATTCTGGAAGGGAGCAGGATGTCTGAGTATGTCCAGTGAGCATCTCTGCCAATGTTTTCCTCTGTCATTGTCAGCCAAACTGGCACACATTGTGTCACATGTCCCACAGCTTAAGAACACACAAAGGGATATCATGACCAGGGATCAGCTGGTATGTACTTAGGTCTTGCTTTCATGGAGTTTCTGCATTTGAGCCCAGAGTTCAGGCTTTCCCCCTGCCTGGTCCAAGGTGAAAAATTAATGAGGCACTGGGGTATTTATGTCACCAATCTGTCATTATAGGATTGGACCTTCTATATGGGATCTATCTTGTCAGAGGCTCCTAAGGCTGAAAGCTTCCATCCCATGAATCCATCCCCTTAACATCCTTAAGGATGCAAGGTAAGAGATACCTTACCTTGGCAAGGACAAAGTATGAGTAGGATAGTTAGTGATTTTTTTTCAGTAATGTGACCCACTGGTTCCTGTAGAAAGACAGGATGGTGGATCCTGTTGGGATTTTGTTGTATTTAAGGCACACGGCTAAGCATGTAAAGCAGCTCTGAGCTTTATTTGCAGTACAACAGAAAAAAAAAAAGAAGCTTCTTTTTTATCATGCTAATCCTTATCCATTTTACATCTTTGCTCAAGGACTGCTTGTAGTATATATTACAGATGAATCCTTCTCTGGGGAAGGGCTGATGAGAGCCCACTCTGAGCACACAAAAGACGTAAGCTCCTCAAGTGCTCATACCTGTAGAGGAAAAACAAACAGGACCATGACAGCTGAGAAGCCTGTGTGTATTTTTGGATTTCACTAAGGCAAAGACTCTCTGGGATATAGATTAAGTTCTCTTACTTGTTGTTCCAGCTGTCTCAAAGCAGAGATGACAAAGTCTCTCATAAACAGATTGAAAGGTCATTTGATTTCACGGTTGCTTTATTTGAGTACCTCTGTGTCCTCCACTGAAATGTTATTGTGTGCCTTCTTCAGAAATACTCCTCGGTGTTTACCTATTATGACACATTAGGCACACATAGGGCATTAGAGATCACAGGGCAGCATCTGTTCTTAATTATAGTAGCATAAATTTAATAATTCCACTGGCTTCAGCAGAGGCATAAATGAAAACGGGATTTGGCCTTTGCAGTCTAGATCTTACATGAACGCATATGTCTATCTTCTCCTGTAAATTCAGAGTATTAGGAACATGGAAATATTGTTAACACAGTAAGGAATACAAATTCTAAGTCACCAGCACAACACTCTCTTCCTTACAGTATACCTAACGCTGTTGGATGTTAAAATTTAAGTAAGCATTTGCCAGCAGAATGTTCCCACCACCCCCAAAAGTCTCTCTTCATCAGAATTCAAACTTTTGATAAGTGATTAGTAAGTACATCATTCTGATTGTAATTTCATTTTTTTATTGATTTATCCACAATAATACAAGGCTAAAAGGCTTCAAAGGTGTAAGATGTTTTTATTTTCTCCAGCCTAAAGCATTAATTGATCTAGAATTCACTTCAGCATTTTGGGTTGTTTCTTATCAATTCTAACACCAACAGTCAGAAATGTTAATATGTTTTATGAAAGAAACAGAGGTCTTCTCCTCCATTTTATAGTAATGTGTTTATCTACATATTGTTAATTAAGGATTTTTCTTAGAATTCAGTCATATTTCTGTTACTTGCTAAAAGATAATTAAATAGATTAGTATTTTCACGAGTTTTCCTTTTTTTACTAGAATTTTTCCACTTGTATTTTTTATATATTGATGAAATGTGTAGGGGAAACATAAGCAACAGAAGATGGCATATTTACCCAAGTGAGAGGAAAAGTAGTAGGAGAAAAGTAACATGAGATCCCTAACACCACTGAAGCCCCTAAGGTTAAAAGACTAGAAGAGCCTTCCAGCAAAAGAATGAAGAACAGAAGGAAAAAGAAAGAGCACAAAGCTCTTGGATCATGTTGCATGACTTCCCCCTCAAAAGCCCACCTTTCCTCACTCACAAAAGGCATCACTTTAGCACAGCTCTCAGTTTAAGCACTGGAGATGCATGGGTGGCCATCAGTGGTAGAAGCTCCTGTGTAGCACTTGTAGACTTGAGACCATTGGTAGAGCCACCACCAAGGCCTCCCTAGGCAGGGCAGGAGGGCTTAAAGCAATGGGGTAAAGGATAAAATAGCAGTGGGTCAGTGCTGGTATTTACCTTATTGGCTTATGTAGGGCAGCTGCATGCACTCCTCAGGAAGCTACAAACCATGTATTTCTGTTGCGCTTGCAAAGGGGGGGCAAGTATCAGTTGGACAGCTTCAGTACTGTAGGCTGTGAACACTCAAGGACATTTTTGAGGAATATATTTGGAGTGCTAAAATGCACTGAGGAAAAGGCCTGAGAGGCTGCTCAGTCAGTCAGTCTCCAAAGACCCCTGTTCAGTCCCTAAAGAGCCTGAGGAACAGGACTTCCAAGTTGACATTCAAGTATAAAATCAATTTAGAACAAAAATTAGAAGCATTTTGTAGTCTATGTGAATGGAAAAGGACTGAAGGTAGATGTCAAGTTGAAGACTTTTATTTGGCCATAAACAACATCAAGAATGGGAGGAAATCACACTAAAAAGTTACAACTTTGCAATATGTTTTTGAAAGTCACCGAACTATTCTAAATGCTAGTCACTATGCTTTATTTGAGGGGTAAATTTTAGGTATTTTATGATTCTCCCTCCTCTAAACTTGACTGGGAAATAATACACTCTTGGATTTTAGTTACAATTGTGACTTCTGTAAGTCCTGGAAAATACAGAACTCTTCTCTGTACTTTGCAGAGTTAAAATGAATACAGAAAAAACAAAGTGTAAAATTTTTTTCCTTGAGCCTGTTTAGCATCTCCTTCATTTTTATTCAAACACAGAAGGAAAAAATACCATGACAAATCTTTTCTGAGTCAGCAGGAATTTTGTTTTGTGCAAGCTGGGGAAGAGATTCAGATCATTGCTTATTATTTTTGCAAGTTGTTCCATCTATTTATCTGTCTATCTTAATGTCCCTCATCACCTGAGAACTTAAGATTTGAGGATCTATTCTGAGTCCTTGTTGCAGACCGGCCATAACAGAGAGTTATCTGTGCTACAGGTTTGTTTGCAGGTGGTTATTTATTACTGTTGCTGCTTTGTATCTTGTACTCCCCAAACCTAAGGATAATCTGTTATATTCATTCTAAGTGAAAAAAAGGATATATGCAGGGACTGTAGAGACAGATAATTATAGAAAGAGCACCATCTATTGTCATGTAAAAAAAAAATAATGCTGTTTATAGGCATAGAGGTTCAACAATGTGGAAACAGCTGTGGGATTTGGATGTATTCCAGAAGCTAAGCAAAAAGTACTCTGAATGCTTTTGGTCCCACGATGAAATGGCCTGGGTGATGTGAATGGTCTCATATAATGTCTCATAAAATATGACACAGTGTAGTTTATATCAGGCTGGGAGGATTTTATGCTAGTTTCTTTATAGGAGGCTGGTAGAAGAAGTGGGTCATGAATGGAAAGAGTCATAGCTTGGTGAATGGAGTCAATTGTGATATTTCATGGGATATTTGGATGAGCTGAGAGGTTAAACACAAGTCATGAGAAGCCCTGACTGGGTGCAGGAAGTGCTCAGCTCTGGGGCATGGTGTGGTGTGGCTCATGCCCAAACACAGTAACTGCATAACATTTCGGTTGAGGTGGTGGGTTCTGCAGCCTTGATCCAACATGAGTGGAGCACTGCCAGGCAGCCGAGGCCAGAGCTGGCTCTCTGAGCCATGCTCCATAGCCTGGTGGAGACAAGCTCAGACCTCCTACTCTTACTCTGCCTGTCAGCAGACACTGATGAAGCCCCTGGACTTGTCTGGGCTTTTGAGATGCATATTTGGAGACAGAAAGAAGAAATAATTCCTCAGCGGCTATTTGGAAAGACTGAGTCATTCCAGGCAATACAAGTTGTTATGCCAAGCACCTCATAAATCATTTATTTGTCTCTCTGCATTTTCAGTAGACAACATTATTATTGGTTTAGTGTCTTAATAAAAGTGAAGGGCAATGACTCTCTAGACCAGCTTGTGTGTTTTTTTCTGCTGCAAACAACAGAAAGAAGAGAAGATGCCAAAGGAAGCTAACAGGAATGAATGATAACTTCTTTCTTTCATGCGCTTTTCCAAGTAATTGGACCCGCCTTTGGGCTTTCTACACACAGAAAAAAAGAGGAGAATATAAGTTCGCAGGGAGACCTCAAACCATCAGAATGACCGTCTCACCAACTGCTAATGCAAGCTAATGACTCAACTGTTCAACATGTGCAGTGGTGTCCCTTGGAAGAGCACTTATCAATAAGCAGAAAATTCAGCAATAGAGAGGCTAAAGGAGGGGCAGTACCTTTGACCTCCAATTAGATGCATTTATAAAAGAACATGCCTCTACTTGAAGGATTGTGCGTTAGGATTGGAGTGGGGAATAAAGCTAAATACAGATATTGGGCCAAACTACCAGAGAAAAGTCATCTGGTTATAGCAGGGGTGAGGGGAAACAGGCCCTGTGTGAACCAAGTAGCCAAGGAATCACTAAAACCTACCAACTATTCTGCAGGTAGACAGGCCATAGATGGGTATGAGCAGGGAAGAGATGAGGGGTGTGGCAATGAGGTGATGCAGGCAGCTGTCAGCAGAAGCAACAAGCTTGCTTGTCTGGTTCTGAGTTAAATGCCCTCTGATCCCTTCAGTGCCTGTGAAAAGAGGCTGTGCTGGGGAACTGAAGCAAAGGAAAGGGGGAAAGCATGTTGACGGGAGCCAACCATTTTGTCTTGATACTCAAAACTACAATTCCCTGGAATCTGAGGTAGGAGAGAGAACATCACAAAAAACAACTGCAGGGAATCTCACTTTTCTTGGCTGCCTGGCTAATGTTGTCTGGCCATGAAGCAGGTTCTTGGTGACCTTTCCTCTCACTGCTGCTGGAGGCTCTCTGCCAGCAAAGAATGGGACCTGACAAGTGCAACACATGAAAGGCAGTGCATTCTCTGGGGAAAAGCACTTCCCAACACTGGAGACACATAGAGACCTGCCAGAAAACACTGCAAATCCTCTTCAGCATGGTTCAGGCTGGGGAAGAGTGGTAGAGGTGATGCACTTTGCATGCTCCCCTCAACACTAGAATGCACACCGGCCTGTGAGTACCCTATTCCCATGAGAAAGGCTTGAGCCAAGGTGCAAAGCAGGGTCCCACACACTTTTCCTCTTCCAGATCATCTCCTGAGTTGTCTCTCCCCTGTGAAGAGTGCTTTGAGCACAATGGATGCAAAAGTGCAAGACCATTTCCTTTAGCACGTTATAAGCAAATCCCAGGCTATGAGTCAAAAGGAACTTTTCCACACTTCAGGTCTCCTATCTAGATGTGCAATTGGAATGAATGAGTGAATGCGCAAATTATTTACGAAGTAAACAAAAGTGTTTGTTTCCTTTCCAGGTCTTTCACATTCAGTGTTTTTAATTGACTCAGAGGTCAAACCACTGTCTGTGTGGTCAAGCATGGGAGAAGCTTGATGATTACTACATTTTCCACAAGGGATTTTAATAAAATTGTTGTTGTTGTTTTTTTCCTTGTCATTGGTGCTGTTGGTATTGTTATTTATTTGTTTATTTATATATTATTGTATTTTGAAGAGGTGAAAGGAATAATGGACATGGTGTTTCACATGTACATCTTCCCTGAAAGAAGTCATGGACTAGAAGTCTATTTGAATAGAAATCCATTTCTCTTCAGTGTATCGGTGCCAAACACCAATAGACACCCTTGTTTCTGTCTCTTCTGAGCCCATGCCTCAGAAGATTTATGCATCTTCAGTAACTGCACTTACAGGTTCTTTTTTCCTCTCATGCTACTGAATTTGGAGGAAAGAAATAGATGAGTAAAAGTCAAGGCAAGACAAACCTTGAAAATATATGTGCTCTGGCATCAGTATCTAAACCAGGTCAAGTACAAGAACCAAGCAAGTTGCCATTTTAAGCAGCAAAAAGTGATTTTTTAACAATATGTCAGTGTACATAATTCAAAGAAGGATACTGCAGTAGATTTTTTTTATTTTTATGCATGCAGACCACATGATGTCAGATCTCACATTTCTCTTGAAACATGCTAAACCTGAGGGAGAGTGGGATTAATCTGCTTCATCTCATATAATCTAGTGTAATTTCTTTCTCTTTCACTCTCACCTTCTTTCCTCCTTGATTACATGATAATCTTACACAGATTTTTTTATCACTAGATAGTAAAGTGCTTGACAGTGATGAGAGGTCTGTATTTACTGATGGGTGAAACTAAGACAGGGAAAATTGCTGAAACCACCCAGCAGCAGAGCTTCCAGTATTATATAAACCTGATAAAATGAACACCAAAATACTAATACTAATTCTATTAATACCAAACTCTACAGAGGAAAAAAGGGAAAAAAAGAGCTAGGTGCAACCTGATGAAAAATATCCTGAGAATTCATAAATATTGGAAGTAATACAGAGAAGAAAGCAAGGATTTCTCCCCTGTCAAGTGGAGCAAGCTCTTGCCATACAATATTCATTTCATTAGCTGAGATTTACAAGGAAACTTACTTTTAAACCTCAAGCACATATGTGATAAAGTAAGTTTGATCTTTCAAAGTTGATTATTTATTTTTCTAGACAGCATTAAATAAGGCTTTTTTTCTGATGGAACTGCAGGCTGGAGTGTCAGGATTCAGGGAAAATTGTGGAGAAATGGGGAAATGACAGTTCAATCCTCAGACTTAAGAAGTGCCAAGTGCAGAAGTTCTTGATCTGTGATTGGTTTGTCTGCCATGGAAGGCAGTGCTAAGTAGCTGATCACATTTTTAAATGAAGAGAACTGAGAAATCATGACTGAAAAGGGAAAATGAGTTTCATCTTTAACATGTGCATTCCTCTCAACAGCAACATGTACCTAAATACCTACCTGTGAAATTCTAAGTGATATCTAACTTCAATAGCAAACAATGGTGACATCATTCACAGATGACATCCATCTGGTGATTCACAGGATGTTTATTGAGTGTATATCATATTCAGCCTCATGAGAATTTTTATCTTTGAAAATAATGAAATGAAAATAAAAAAAAAATCTTCCTACTCCCACATCATCCTTTTTCAACTAAAAAAAAAAAAGAATAAAAAAACACAAAAAATGTTTTAAATGTAAGAAACGAGCCTATTTTCCAAAAGGACAATCAGTTCTGCATGGAGTTAAATTTTGATACATCAGTATTTCCAGATGAAAAATGCTTTAAAATGTCCTGGATGTTCCACTTACTGAATTGAGCTCCAATTGTGCTGCATAAGAGCTGACACCACAAAGAGCTCCATCAATGTAGTTGTGGGGCTCTTCACAATTACACCAGGAAGTCAGGAGATCTGGACTGTACCCTAGTTTCATGAGGTGTTGCAAAAGACATGGAAAGACAAAGAAGAGACAGAAAACTAGAGATGCAAAAGAGTGTGCTACATTAGTCCTCAGAAGTCCTGTATTCACGTGCTGGCGTATCCCCAACTTTTTCTAAGAGTTTGGGGGAAAAAAACCATCACATTCAGATCTTTTTCTGTAGAAAAATATCTTAAGACTTCTCTTTTCCCCTGTGTTCATTATTAGGAGAATAATTTCATCCAGACAGAGCTGTCTCTCACTAGCTACCTGAGAGAGAGTTAATATCCAGCTGAGGGAAGCCCTGACCTCACCAGCTCATTACTGTAATGTAAACAATAAAGAACAAAAGCAAATTGCCGAAATGGCTTCTTTTTCCAGGGCTGTCCATTCAGAACCATTTCCTGCTACAACTTAGTCTGAAAGAATTAGTTCCAAGGTAACAATAACATGAGCCACCAGACTCCCCTGGAAGCACAGGTGAACACAGACCAGATCCTAGCAGGGAACCTTTCTTCAGTTCATCTTTCTTTAGCAAGGAAGTGTCTGGATTTGTTCTTCCTGCATGTATCCTAGCAGCTTTACTGATCCTGCGCATGAGAAATCACCTTCCACAGCAGTAAGAGGTATGACCCATTACATATGTCATCCCTAACCAGGCAGGAGAGTAGACAGAAGAGATATTTCGCTAATTTCTAAGTCTTTGGGTTTCCTGTGGTTATCCAGTACCCAGCATACTCAATGGCCACTGACAGGAAAAAGTACTTGCAGTCTTCCCAAAGCAGGGCATCACATAGCATGGCAGTCAATAGGATTGGACAGACTCTGCAGATGGAACACGGCAACCATCTCAGTATCAACAGCAGTAAAGGCAAATGTTTTAGGAGAGTAAGAATTCTCCTACCCTTGTTTCTGTGTGCTTCTCTAGCGTATCCCATTAGCTCTCTGTTCAATATCTTGTAACACAAATGTGCTTTCCCAGTGGAGACAGCTACTCAGGAGGAACAGCATCAACCTTGCAGAATGGAAGGAGAAACAAAATCAAGTCAAGCTAATACTTAGGTTCAGGCTAAAGGCATTTGCCAATGGTGGTGACTTCTTGAACTAGGAGGTAAGGAAGCCAAGGACACCATCTGCAAAGAGAAGATGCAATTTCCCAGTCAGTCAGAGCAGCTGCAGCCAATGCTCTTTGAGGTCACAGCATCAGCAGAGCATCAAAGAGACTGTGTTTGCTCTGTGCTCCTTGAATTCCTGCCCTAGCCTTCTGAAGAAAGCTTCACAGTCTTGCAGTACTTAACTCATAGGTAAATTAAGAACAAAACCTTAGTGACCAAGGTCTGACCTCTGCATTAGTGTCCTGGTCCCACGAACTGGACTCATCGGGGAATTACAGGGAAGATTTTGGAGTAGAAAAGGTATTACCCTTCTCCTCCTTTTTTTTTCCCTTCCCTTGAAATATATATCTCATTTTGAAGCCTGATGGAGGTAGAGGAGATGAGAGGGGAAGAGAAAGATGAAGCTGCAACTAAGCTGAAAATGAATGGAGGGTTATGGACAAGGTGATATGAATAAATTATATATTGAGGACTGGAGGAATTATGGCACCTCTGACCACCTTTGGGCCTTGAGGGACTGCATGTTTTCTGCAGGAATTCTAAAGAGATTGGAGGCCCCAATAGAGGGGAATGAGAGTTTTGCAGTGTGAGGGCTCGAGCATGCATGACCATGTGCATCTGGCATGAAAATAATTGAGTCTTTCTCCCTCTGAAAAAGACAAAGAGGAAAGCAGCCCAGGCCAAGCCTTTAGGGAAATCAGCTTATGCACAGAACAGCAACTGTGGTATCTTGGGCATCTGCTGTTTCCAGCAGGGAACTAGCTTATTCCTTTGGAGCTGCCTGGTAACTTTTTGTTCCACCAAAGCCTTAGGAGAGGAGGAGGATTTGGCCAGGCAAAAGAGCACTCTATGAAGATTTATTTTCTCAAAACTTGGATCTGACATTCACCCACCATCTAAGATGTTCAAATATTTCTCTCACCTCCTATAAGCAATGCACACACATAGATAATACTTTTGCTACTCCTTTTTTTAGTATTGCTGTTTATATGAGGATTGCAAGGCTTTCTATAAAGAAAGGCTCCTATCACCACGGGAAAAGGCTGGAATCCAGGATAGAAGCCAGTCCTTCAAGGACAAACAGCTTTAGTAAAGCAAGATCAAAACTTGATACTAAATTTCCAGATTCTCTAAGCCTGTTTCAGCACATCATTGTGTGTGTAACCTGCAGCTGCAGCCTACTTTGAATTAAAAATAAGCCAACACCAAACACCCCCTGGCAAACATTTTTAAATTCTATACGTGTTAAAATAGTTTGAACTGGTTTGGTTTTAATCTTGTCTTCAGTGTTTTCACAGATTTTAACTTTAATTTCAAATATTTTTGTGGCACAAAAAAAAAATAAATAAAGCAGTTGCTTCTTTTCTTGTAAGAGAACCAAACTTTTCTTATGCATTTATAGTAAATTTGTGAAGAGGGTCCAAACCTGAAGAACTAAAGGCTCCAGATCTACGTTCTTGTAACTTCTTACTTACCTGTGCAAGTAACACAGTGGTCTTTGTCACAAAGGTATGGTTTCAAGAGTTGCAAAAAAAACAACAACCCAAAGGTCTAAGCTGAACCCACTACTGGCTTCAATACTATTTTCCAGAGTGCAGATGGTGACACAAAGGCAAACTGCCAAAAAATTCACCCTTTTCTTGTCAGAGACAAAATCACTTTGTTCTTTACCTGCCATCTGAAGAGTTTATAACTCCTCTGGCTTTCACTTCATGTGTTTGAGGTAGCCCTGTACCCACTCCACACTCTATTTGGCACTTTGCCCTTTGAGGAGTAGGAACAGAAACCCACCATGGCCATGGCTGAAGGGGACCAGCCTGCTGCAGGCTCCCCAGGGCAGTCAGGTACCTGCAGCTAGATGGTGTTTTGATTGATTTTATTAGTCTTTGGATTTTTTAAGGCACTTTGGCAATAGGTAGTTTGAAAAAAAGTTATTAGCCTGTTCTGTCAACGCACCTTTTATTCTCTCCTTAACAGAGCTTGGAAAGCAACCCAGTAAGAAACTCCACACCTAAATGCAGCAGGTGCTTGAATTTCCAGCACGCATCCAAAGCTTTCATCTGAACATGCACTCCAGCAAGGAGAAAGTTCCGTCCATGTATTACTTGCCATGTTAGGGGGCCCTAGCTTTAAGAAGGACAGTGGTCTGTCTGTCTCTGAAAACATATGCCAGGTATAGAGACGCAGTTGAGAGGCTGTGAGACACCCTCAGCACACACATACAGGTAGGAAAAGAAGTTCAGCTATCTTTTTTGAGGTTTCTTGAACCTCCCTGTGCTTCAGCATGTGCAGTGAGGTTCACCTGAGGAGCAAATACCCTCCATTTGTCCATGAAGGAATAAGACATTGCTTCCTTCTGTAAGCCTGAATCCCGCAAGGATGGTTTCCTTTGTTATATACAGTATTTATTTAACAAGCCCTCAACAGCAGAGACCCTCCTGGAGCATGGTACTAAGACTCAGCTGGACACAAGTACCTCCAGCAGAAAAGTGGTCACGAACTCTCATTCAATGCCCCAAGCAACTGTTCATAGCCCTTTGCTTGCTGCAGCTGCTCTCTATGTATGTGTCTGTGACTACTTTTACCCTAGGATTTGCTATGGTAAAGGTTTTTCTCTTTGCACAGAAGTCTTAGAAACTGTTGGTTCTTCAGAGCAAATAGAAATATGCAGAGTGGAGCAAGGCTTTGGTGGAAAACTTTCTCACCTCAAATGTCAAAATAAGAAGCAGTGACAAACCTGCACCATTGCTCAAACTTAGGAGGAAGCCCCCATAGAGGTAACATGTTTCCTGGTGCTGGAGGGACTCCAAAGACCAAACAAAATGCCCTCTATCCTACAGGGAGTACCAACATAGCTCAGGATTGTATCACAAGAGCAACTGGGCAGAAGCAGCTCTGAAGCCTCCATCACACTCTTGAAGAGCCCCCATTTGTTTTCAGCCTGCATTGAGGCACACCTCTGTTTTTGCAGTTCATCAATCTGAACTGACCTGAATTCTCTTAGACTTGCAGTTTTATTTCATAATCCTCTTTCTGAGCAGTGACTGGAAACTGCCTTTCTTCCTCTGAGTGTACATGCCCTGTAGAGCCATGTTGGGACAGGGACTGTTTAACCAAGTCATGCAGAAGTGAAACAGCTTGCACCAGAGGGGCAGAGAGCTCTGTCCCAGAACACCCTGACATGTGATGGCCCAAGTGGTTTTTCACTGTCTTGGAGAGAGAGATTCAGTTAACTTCTCTGTCTGGGGAGGTTTGTGTTTGTTCCCTGTCTCCAGCAAGACTGCTCTGACCATCAGCTTACAGCAAGCTACAGGGAGCGTGAGTCCAAAATTCTGGCTGGGCAATGGCTCCATTCATATCCTCTGATGAACCCAGCTGACATCAACTTACAGGAGAAAACCTTTTTCCTTGCAGGAGCGATTTCTTTACCAAGAAATTATCTCACCTGCTCTTTAGAGTACACAGTGAATTTCAAGTACTGGTATTAAAAGATATTTCACTATCACTCTGTACCTGGAAATCATGGCCTCAGCTACTAATCTATGCCCCTACTGTCATTGCAGTGAAGTAGGTATAACTCTCTGCTGGTGCAAAACTGCTACAGCAGCGCAAGGGTAGAGGGGGGGCAAATTGAATCAGCTGTCTATACTATGTCTTCCCTTTTACTTTATAGAAAAACAGAATTTTATGCTCTACTGCAGAAATCAGGCTCTTCAGGCCTGCAAAGCTCTCCAAAACACAAATTAATGACAACGTTTTTCATTCTTAGATATCAAAGTGCTCTGTGCAGGTGGGTGATTACATACTTTCCTACATTTTAGCAATGGAGCAACTCTCTTAAATAATTTGTCTCCAATCTGTTGAAGACCAGACATCAGGTAAATGGCAGAAGAGTGAAACCTACTAATACCTAGTCTGCACTATCTTGATTGACATTGTAAAAGCTGGGGGTGGGAGGCTAGAGAAGGGAAGGAGAGGTGAAGAGAACTGAGGCTACATCTCAGGCATTTAAATCAGTCTCCAAACACTCAGGAAAATATACTCTGCCAGTGTGACCACAGGGACTAAATGGCAGATGAGTGCTTTCAGGGAGGCTGACAAACATGGGCATAGCCATCATTTATTGGCAATTAGAAACAGAAACGTGATGTGCAAGTGAACTGCCTGCCACCCTGTAATCGAAGAGCACTTCACAGTATTTATCAGTTCTGTGACCAAGAACACATGAATTTTTTAATAATTGCTCCATTCACAGCCTCACCAACGCATACGGAACTCAGACCATTTAAAAGCCATTAATTAATCATTTATTACTGATTACACTTCACAATGGCATCCCAGATTGCTCCTCTGGTGGTGGTAGTAAACATGTCATGGCAGTCCCTTTTTCCCCATTCCAGAGGCCAGCACATCAGCTATCTCTGATGGAGTATTAATCACCCAGAAGTGTGCCTGTGCCTCTTTACTATGGCAGCAACTCTGGAACCCAGGATAGGATAATCTCACCCATGGTATAACCCTGTTCCACAGGACATATAATATGGCTGTGAAACCCCCAGCCAAGACTGGAGGGGCTGATCAGATAGGTCTGCTCAGAAACTACTCCAGAACCAGAGAAAATGTGACCTTTTCAAGGACTGGAGAAGACTGATACATCCCTCTCTGGCCTTCCCTGAAGACACACAGAGAAGCAAACCCCCCGCTCATGCGAAGACTTTGTTCCAAAGGGCATTTTGTTTCAAAATTTTCTGGACTGTTTTGCACCACTAATTAGACCATTTCCACCTGAGTCACAAATTAACAGTTTTACTATGTCCTTCAATATGAGAATATTTCTGGTATAGAAACTTTTTTTTAAGCCATGTGAAATAGATTCTTAATACTGCCTCTTCCATTAACTCTTCAACTTCTTTCCCTCTTTGTTTTTTGCTCCAGCACTGGTTCCCCCATAGCTCTGTTCCAATCTTTGTAAATTATTCACGACCCAGCATCCTTCACACCGCCATTTCCTGTAATTTATAGTGTCTACCACGTTGTATTATTTAACACCGAAAAGCATTTCAGGATTCAGCTTTAGATGTATCAGGCAAGATGTAATGAATTGTGTTGTGTTGTATAAAACCCTAGGCAATAAAATGGAAAATGATTAATAGCTTAATGGTGGTCGTCTTGGTAATGTCTCAGTCTTTTGTGTCTTGTCACATTTATTCCACTGCAAAGGGAGCAGGAGCTTTTAAACTTGTTTGCTCCTCTCAGGGAAATTGCTTTTTTTTCTTTTCCACTAATTCCATGTGCTTGTTAATGGAGTACTAATAATAACCATGTGATAAGCTTCTTCCATCAGACAGTGAAGTCCACTAAGTAATTTCCAGCAAAGTCTTAATTCCAGATCATAAGTACAGAAGGGAAGAACACAGCTGCTGACAGCTTTTTCAACTTTCATCATAATGTCATATCAGACTAAATAATTGAAGATGACTGGCAATTTACATATCTCCTCTCTAAGTCAAACAAGCTAGAGTTCACTGTGTTAGAGTTCACTGCATTAATAAATCTAGACTAGCTATACAACTTGTTTGCATAGTATATATTTAGATGAGTATAAAATAAAGTCCACAAGAGAGGACCCCCGAAGAAAAGATACAAGGACTCCCTGAAACAACATCTCAGCCTTGGCCATATTGATCACCATAACTNCCCGAAGAAAAGATACAAGGACTCCCTGAAACAACATCTCAGCCTTGGCCATATTGATCACCATAACTAGTCTACTCTGGCCTCCAATCGGGAGGTCTGGAGACACACCATCTATAACGCTGCTGATGCTTCTGAGAAAGCACGCAGGGTCACTCTCAAGGAGAAAAGACAATGCAGAAAGAATCGTGCCTTGCAGAATATACCATCTAAGGAGTCTTTCTGCTGTGCCTTTTGCAACCGGACATGCCTGTCTCGTATTGGCCTTTTTAGCCACCAACACGCCTGCAACAAATGTGGGTAGAGCCCTTCCCAAATCTTCGTTCGCGAAGCCCAGCCATGATGATGATAAAATAAAGTTTTCTTTGGCAGGTGTGGCAGAACAGAAGCCTACTCCAGACAAAAAGCATAAAGACAAGCTTCACCTCTTGCCTGGTGAAGGACATGTTGTTCACAGCCTCTTAAACCTTTTGATTTCAATGACCGTATGACTGACAATACATGAATTTGCCTAACATTTTGGGATTAGGTTTGTTGGGTAACTCTGTCTTTACACCAGAGTAAGAAGGAGGAGAATTAAGTTCATTACTTTATGTTGAAAAGAGCAAACAAGAGTTATAAATCCAAACTAGTTTTGATATTGAGAAACATCTTCTTTTTTTTTTATTAATTGTACTATAAAATTCACACTGGCTATATTTTAAAAGCGCAAAGTTCGAACACCTTCTGGAACTAGATGAGGCATCCTCTGTGCTGTGTCTGTGAAAGTCAAGTGTCACTTTTTACATTCTCATTACAAAATGATTCCTTTAACGACCAGGATAAAACCAAACATATTATTTAGAACTGAGTAATAGCTTTCACTAGTCACAGTGATGGCTGAATGGGATACATGGTTTCTTACATGCCATGTAAACACTTGATACAACTCCAGGTCTTCAGTAAAAACTTTACTGAAGGAGGAAAACAGAATTTCAAACTCAAGTTCTTAATGAAGACATCTGTATGCAGAACCTACATCCCTATTTAGGCATCCACATTAAGTGGTTTCATTTTTCAAAAATGCAGGTCACACTGGATCAGATTTTGTCTCATAACTTCTGAAATCACACTGCTTCTGACTTGCCTTGGAAAGATGTTTTACGGTTTTATTCGGCTATTCACTGCTTTCACTGGGGGCAGTTCACATCACTATTTTCAAATAACTTACTCTTAAGGTGCAAATCTAACGAACCTAGTCTGAAAACCCTGTATTGGGTACATGTTCTCAGTTTGTAGACTCTGTATAATAGTAATATCCATTCAACAGGCAAGTTAGGATCTCCAATGCCGTAGTAATATAATTCATCCAGTTTTGCATATTTTGAACTACAGTCAATTCCTTTTTTTCCCCTTGATAATATGTCAGTCTCATGTTTACTATCCCAATTGTATGTCAGCTTTATCAGCTATATTCAGTTAACATATCATAGAATTTCATAATGGGTCAGGTTGGAAGGGACCACAGAGGGTCCCCTGATCCAACTTCCCTGCTCAAGCAGGATCATCCTAGATCACACAGCTCAGGATTCTGTCCATATGGTTCTTGGATATCTCCAGAGAGGGAGACTCCACAACCTCTCTGGTCAATCTGTTCCAGATTACTGTCACCCACACAGTAAAGAAGTTCTTCCTCATATTCAGGTGGAACTTCTTGTGCACCAGTTTCTACCCATTGCCTCTTGTCCTATTGCTTGACACCACTGAGCAGAGCCTGGCTCCATCTTCATGACATCTTCCCTTCAGATACTTATAGACATTGATGAAGTTCCCTCTCAGTTGCCTCTTCTCAAGACTGAACAAGCCCAGCTCCCTCAGCCTTTTCTCATAAGAGAGATTACAGAATTACAGAATATTCTGAGTTGGAAGGGACCCACAAGGATCATCAAGTCAACTCTTAAGTGAGCAGCCCTACAGGGATTGAACCCACAACCTTGGCACTATTAGCACCAGGCTCTAACCAACTGAGATAATCTCAGGGTCATGCTCCAGCCCTTTAATCATCTTTGCTGTCCTCTGTTGGACCCACTCCAGGAACTCCATGTCTCTCTTGTGCTGAGGAGCTCAGAACTGGACATGACACCTCACTACACTACTTGATATTTGCTTTACCTCGATGTTACTATTATTTCTCTTACTAAAGCTAAAGATCATAAAGTGTAATCGACTGATCCATATCTTAGCAAGGGAGAATCTTGTAAAAAATATTGTAAATATATTAAAATATCTTAAATGTATTAAAACGGGATTAGGAATCAGAAAAATAATTTCAGGAAAACAATATAAATTACTGCTTTCCAGAGGGATTTCAAAATTCTCCATCATGTAGAATATCACACTTGAGCCCTAACTTACGGAAAAGCAAGATAAATAGACACAAGAAAAAAGTGTAAGAAAAAAACAATTAAGTCTGGCAATGTGCATTAGAAAACTGATCATTTCTTACTGTTAAAGCTTTTCTTACCAAATTATAAGAACTGAGGACAGATAAATTGTGTTACTCTCAGTAGAGCAATAAGTAAGGAAATTACAAGTTAATGAAATCGACAGCTAAAAGTAAACAACACAAGCCCAGATAGGTACACTGTCTGCACTTTTTGTCTATGGGACTGCAGGATATTATTGATTATGTAGTACTAGGCTGAGAAAATGAATGAGGCAGCAAATTGCAGAATCAGTTGGTAGCTACCCTGAGCAGTCCAAGTCCTCTTACTGAAAGGAATCCCAGTAGGAGATTTTCCCTAGGTAGTTTCTCCTCTTTGTACAGCTGGTAGTTCTCCAGATTTATGATGCAAAATTCTCAGACAGATACTGGATGGAAAAGTGCCAGGACATAATATTTTATGGAGCCATTTGTTTGGGCAGTTGGTTTGTGGTTGATTAAAACCTGATGGCTTATCCATTTTTTCCAAAGAAATAGACCAGCCTAATAAAAGCCATTACCATCCTGGCCTCTCATGTACCTACACACAATCCCTCACCGTCCCTCTGATGCCTGTTACTGTCCCTTCCCCTGTGATGCATCCCTCTGGTGAACTGGGAGACATCCCCGCTTCTGGTAAGGATCGCCAGAGGGCAGGAGCTTTTGTGCTTTTCTCAGCCTATAACTAGCTCCTTGCCTTCCTGATGTGTTCCAAAAGAACAGGGACACAGGGAACTGTCATTGTGCATTTGCTGTGATGGACAGGGATCAAGGAGTTTCTCCTTGATTAGAGCATGAGTCTGCCCCCAGAGGACCCTTCTGCTTCCTCTGTCTTGGAAGCCACCACATTCACCATGTCCTCTACAGAAAATAAAAATTCTGGAGATTTCTAGAAAAGGCAAGGTTTGGATAAACCATCATAGTTTCTCAGATAAACATATCTAACTCGTTCACAGGCAGCATACAAAAAGTCTTTATCAGCTTAAGTGCAGATTTCACTCAAACAGGTTATAAAACAGAATAATAAGCAGTGAGGACTGCCAGGGTGCTGGAGGCTAAACCTTTACAACTTTACTTATGCCATGTCAGGAAATGCAGAATATTCTTTACCAGAAATTGTGTATATGTGTCAAGTTGCTCAACAGAAGTCTGTGAAGAAGCTCAGTCTTTAGTAAATGCAGTCTGCTGTGCTGAAAGGAAATAAGGAAGGGGACAGACAAAGGCTTCCAAAATTTTACCATTAATCTACCAAGGAGCTCCACATACAAGAAATTGAGAAGAGAAACCTGAGACAGCAAATACATCTCAACTGTTACGCATAGAGAGAAATTTCAGGAATCAGTTATTCAGTCTACTTTGAGTTTTGTCACTCAGAAAGTGAAGTGATTCATTGGTCCGCAAAAGAATCATGACTTTGTGTTATTGCACAACTGATACTGGCACAATATGTGCCGCTTGATGACAATGGCCCTTGGCGTAAAACTTAATTGTATCTATACTTTTCTTGCATAAAAGGCATATAGATATTCCACTTAGGGACATGGTTTGGTGGTGGATTTGGCAGTGCTAGGTTAATGGTTAGATTCAATGATCTTAGAGGTCTTTTGCAACCTAACAGACTCTATGATCTATGATTTAACATTGTATTTATTTCTGTCACTGAACTGAGCCTAGAAACCAGTACAAATAGCAAAGAACTTCATAATGCATGAGATTCAATGAACCCAAACTGAAAAAAATTTAACTGTGTTATTTTAGGTTTTTAAATCTATCTGCAGAAGGAAAAGAATGAAGCAAATGCCAATGTGTCAGCATCTAGGACGCTTCCTGGGTGAAAAGGAAAGAACACAGATCTAGTTAAAAAGGAGTTATATTGCAGCTGGTTAGAGCAATGAAATTATCATGACAAGAAGAACTGACACTTCCACTGGCAGCTATCTGGGGGCTGACAGGTTTCCAGAGGGGTATCTAGTTCAAGGACATATGTTACAAGCTGTCCTTAGAGAAGTATTATACGTGGAGAGAATGTCAAGAAAACTGAA
Source organism: Lepidothrix coronata (assembly GCF_001604755.1). Taxonomy (NCBI): domain Eukaryota; kingdom Metazoa; phylum Chordata; class Aves; order Passeriformes; family Pipridae; genus Lepidothrix; species Lepidothrix coronata. Next base: position 761,760 of record NW_016690410.1, on the reverse strand, counting down.
GGACTTGGCAACCTTATCCAGGGGACACCTAAGGCACTGTGCAGAGAGCACTCTGATGCTACCTGAAGTAATGCACGCTCATTTGGCCAGTGTCAGGCAAAGATTCAGCAAAGATTTCCGCCCATGGGTCTAACTAAATGATCACTGCACCAACATACCCAGAGCAGGCAGACAGATTAACTGCACCTTGCCTATATGAAGTCCTCAAGGACATATAGCAAAGACTACTTCATAAAGGAAGAATTAACACCTGAAATATCTAACATGTTTCATAGGAATTGTACCAAAGATTTCCAAAATCATGATCGTTTTTAATACAGCCTGCTTTCTGCAAAAACCTGGAGATCAAGGAGTTAAGTAAATAGTGTTTAACCACCAGCAGCAAGCTGTTTGGTTTTATTAAAACACGGCATTATGTGCTATTTCTAGGTAATGTGAAAAGTCCTTGACAAGCTACATGAAGTAGAAAAGAGCGCAGCAACATAATAATTTTAAAAATGGTAGTGGAAAGCAAGCTGGTAGAAGCTGGGACTGGAGTCTGCTTTTCCTTTCAGTGAGACACAAGTTCTTCTTCTGCATTTGAGAGGGAAGCCTGTAGAAGTCAAAGGGTCGTCTTCCTCAGCCAGCACCCTCCAATGCTACTCCTTCCTGAAGCAAGCCTCTTGTCCTCCTGAAAAGAGAAGTAGCCTTGGACTGAGTGTGATGGGAAGGGACACTTTTATGCCCTACCGCATTTTTTAATTCAGTTCCTTCGCCCCTCCAGGAAGAGAGAAAAAGAAAAAATCAAACACACAACAACAACAACAACAAAACAACCCAGAAAATGTAAAAGATGCCACTGCAGATCAATTCTGGGTGAAATCTGTAGGACTTTCTAATAGATAGCATAGTCAAAATCACATGTTAGTTTATCAGTAATGCCTGCTGGTACATTCATGCATTTACCTGGAAGAATGGATCTGTACCTTAGGCATGAGCTCAGGACACTCATATCCAATTCACCCCTTTTTCTATAGTTTTTTCACTGTGATCAAGTCACTGAATTTCCCTATGCTTCATTTCCCCATTCACAAATGACAACTCCCCCATATTGTCAAAGAATGTCTTTTGAAGGCTAAAAGTGCCTTCATCTGTCCAGCGTGCCTGTCAAAGAGGAAACAGGAGGAAAAAATGGGGAAATGGTGATACCAAAAAAATACTAAATGAAATATCAAGAGAGTGAATATGGGCCAAAATAATATCATGTGATATAGAATAATCTAGAAAACAAGAAAATCAAAATCCAGACTTGATTTAACTCTTCTGGATACAGACCTGATTTTCCAAAGTCATCACTGTGGGATAAGGGTAGGCTTGCACAGCCATGAGTCGATATCTGCCAGGGGAAGGGAGCTAAGGAGATGTGGAAACAATCATGCCTGTTGAGCAAACTTACAAGAGACTGGCAAGACAATGATGAAAAATATTGATGATTTAAGTGAGGACACAGAAGGACAAGTAGTTATGGAAGAAAATGACATCTAGAAGAGAGAAAGGTAAGATCAGATTAAACAAGAGAAAGCAGGGAAAATCACAAAAAATGTTGTCATAGGGCTTCCTGATATGAATTACATGAAGCTCCAAAATAACAAATTCTATATTACAGGTGAGAGTTGCTCTCATTTGGAGGAGGTGGGTGGAAGAGGACTGTTTTGTTTGAAAACCCAGGTGTTTAGATAATTTGGTGCTGCCAGGGAACCTAATGAAGACTCTAATCGAGGCACCATATCATCTTCTCTCCTATCAATCACAATGTCTGGTTACTATATTTCTCCTGATGCACTTCAAACTCTCCTCCTGGTAGAGGGAGGTAGCATATTGCAAATAGCCTTCAAACAGGTTCCAGCAGGAGTTGAAGTCTGGCTGTGGAGCATATGCCATCTATGAGAAAGACGAGTTAGCTGAACTGTAGTTCCCTGGGACATTCTGTGGCTTACCCAACCAGAGATTTCTTTGTAGAAAAATTTTGGCCTAGTCCTTTTCTTTTCAGAAACAAATGATTTTCTGTGGAAGGCAATACTTCTGTCAGGGTGGAAAATATTTAATAATCTGATTTTCTGATGAAAAAATGTATTTTAATAGTATCAACCTCAGTTTTTGGTTTCATTTAAGTTCTTGATTTTCCACCTCCTTAGGATTTTTTTAGAGTTTCTATAGTGCCTATGCTATGCCTTTAGCAATTGCAGCTCAGCAAATGCAGTGGTTGATCTTCCTTTTAAATTGGGTAAAGTGCTGCAGAGTTCAGTGAAGGTGCTTCTGATGGCATAAAGGTTTTCCCCTTGCATCTGTTTTTCGTCATGTTTCAGAGCTGGGTCTCCATTTGGTGGATGCACTGACACATAGGCTTGAGCTAAATAAAAATCTCTGTACAGAGTCACCAGTCCCTGTCCTAGACTGAACACACCGAGGCTGTTATAAAACGGTGTGGGAAATACAGCTGCAACTTCTAGGTCCCACTTTTGGCCCAGCTGTGTCAGCCAAGCTGGAGACTCATTTTCAGTGCAACGTTTTCATTCCATTATTTCATCACAATTAGTTGGATAGAACCATATAAAGTGCCTGTCTTAAAGACCTACTCTCAGTTTAATCCTCTGACTCTCGCCAGGTCTGAGGCCTCTCTAATCTCACTTCTCTTCCTGGGATTTTTTCCTCTCTTTTACACATGCTGCAGAATGTCTCAAAATTCTAATTTCTTTGGAGGTATCTATCCACACCTCCAGCAAGAAGTTGCACCTATTAAGGGTGGGAATAATCTTGCTTAAATATAGCCATTTAAAAGTTAGACAACTCCCTAAATAATCTGGCTGAGACAGAAAAAAACACTTCAAGAAGGAAGTTTATCAGTTCTGTACTAGGTTGTTCCTTCTCTTCACTGTCTATACAAGCCTAGATGATGACCTCAGACTAATTTTTAAATGGCTGATATTAAGGGAATCCTACCCATTAAAAGATGGTAGAAAAAAGACTAAAGTTCCACTTCCAAGGCCCTATACGTTTTTGCCATTGCAGGGATGTCTATATACAGGCTGTTGCTGGGACCACTGATCACTGTCTTCCCTCTCTGCTATATTCTGGGCCTTGCCATCACCTGCATATCCTTTTATCCTATTTTTCCCTTCTTCACCCTGAGGTGACCCATGTTGCCCAGGATTCTGCCTGAAGCAAGTGTTCTTCTAGGTGCCTACCTCCACTCAGGTCATATCCATCTCTATTAAAATCTGTTGAGATGTTTTAGATTGAAATCTATCACACTTTTGTGATATGTTTGACTTCAGGGAAAAACCCTTGAAGTTTTTCTTTAGAAAATAAATGCTAGTTAAAGGTTAATATACAATTGAAAGGAACAACTCTTAGAAGTTGCAGTCTGTCTCTAGGATAGTATTGCTGGTCTGTATTACAGTTCTTACGAAGTATTATCTAATGTCAAATGGCTTTTTTTCTGCAAATATCTGATCTATTAAGACTCATTCTCCATTCCACTGGGCTGCAATAGCTCTGCAGACTAAACATAGTGTAAAACAAGTATAAATGAGTGGTAAAAATGGCTCAGTGGTCTGGATTCTGGTCCTAAGGCTCCCTGTGTGCACAGAAACTGAGCTTTATTTTGGCATGGTTGAGATCAAGTCTGTTCTGGTTCACACTGTGAATGCTTCAGCAAACTATTGAATAAATATCAAATACAATTTTCTGATTATTTACTTTCTTCCCTTCACAGAAATCCTATTCATAGGCCTGTTAGCAGCTCACATTTCAGGTTATTTTCTTGTCTGTTAGTTAATGACTAAAAATATATGAAAAGTTTTCATTTGGGGGCCCTTTCAGTGACTGTGTGACAGGCCAGTGCATTCTTCTCCCTTCCCTGTTTCTGTTTGTCTCTCATGCTCTGAGGCTTTCAGTACTAAAGCTTTCCACACTCTGCATTACCAGTCCACAGCTTACTTTGAATTCTGCCGTCAGCTTTCGGCTTTTCTCCTGTGCATCCCTCAGCAGTGGTGATTGGTAACAGTGACTGTAATTATAAACTGCTCTTCTACCATGTGAGGTTACAGGGGTTTGTTCTTATTTTTTCTCCTTTGAAAAACTCACACATGCTGGTTTCAATAAAAGAAGCTAACCTACTTCGCTACTGTATAGCAGAAATATATAAAAATGCAGTTCATATATATTAATGTTTATGTGTGTGAGTTCAAAGGTATGCAATGCACACATATACATATATAATTACTTGAATTTATGTGTGTCTCTCTGTATCTTCAGCCATGCAGTGCACACAGTTCAATTTGCGGGTATTTAAGAGAGCAGCAGGCAGACAAGGTCCTGTGATTTTAGGCCAGTTCAATGAACTTTTTTAAAAACCGAGAGTGATCCCTTTCTGCTTTTGGTTTCCTTTTTCACACCCCAGATTGATCTTGAACCAGCTTGCTCTTGCCTGTTTGGGTGAAATATAGCAGTTGGTTTTCCCAGGAGCAGTGACCAGCAAAGGCGTGGGATGCCAGTACCAGCCTGCAGGACCCCAAAGCACATGAATGGGAACCCGAAGCACGTGGGTGGGAACAAGGAGCAGGATCTCACACTGTCTGCTTCATCACTCAGGAGGGACATGGGGTGACACCATCCCTATGCTGCATGCATTCCTCTTCATGGGAAAAGCCTACCAGGGAGTATCACAGGGTTACAGTGCTTGCAGCTCTGACTTGGCTCTGCAGCCTCAGATGGATGTCTTGCTTTAAAGATGTGACATAATGTTGCTGACTGGTTTCTGGGCTCAGGGCCCACTCAGAAGAGTTAAAGGTCATTTGTAACAACAGCAGAGGAACTAAGTTCTGTGTGAGATATTTGGGCTTGAAAAGTGCTAGTTGTGTACTTTCTGAAATGCATTTTCCCTTCACACAGAAGCATTGTGCTGACTCCACTTACAACCTGCCACACTCCAAAGGCACCCCAGTGCAATATGTTGGGGAACCTGTATTTTCCAATATTGAATTTCCACAGGTGAAAAAAGGTAGAGGTCTCCAGTGCCCTTCTGAAGACATTCTGAAGGAAATGACTGAGGCAATTTATCTCTGTTAATCTGCAAGTGAGACACAAAAGGGAGTGGAAGCTGTCACTGTGCCTCCTCCAGAAGAGGAGTTTTGCCTGAAGCTGACTCCATCTATGTCACAAGACTGCAGGAAAAGAAGCCAGTACAAGGAGGCACATTGCATGAAAGCTGAGTTCCAGAAGGATAGATTGCAACCAGGCACATAATGTATGATGGAAGTATTTCACTAAATACAACCACTGTAGAGATGCGAACAGACTGACAGTACCAAAACAAACTGTGATATTGACCGTAGCTGAAGGGTACATGTGAAATCTCTTGGGTTGGAGACTAGAAGGAGAGAGGTCTGGGACAGGTGAGGATGTGGCAGCACCTTACTCCATAAGTGAATACCAGGATTGCCATCTTGTGAAGAAGAAATGGTGAGCTAAGTATTTAATGATTTCCCCCAAACAAATTTAAAATCCACCCCTGTACATAGGGCTGAAATACTACTCTGAAATGAATGCCACCATGAATTAATTTACTTTGAACACATGACTTGTCAGATGTCCTGTCATCCTTAGCTCATGAGGAGCTTCCTTTAGGGGGCCAGTGCATTTTATGTGAGGGTATCAATTTCAGTTGTGGAGGATTCAGTCCCTTACATGTAGATATTTCCTGTTGACTGCTGGAAAGGGCTATAAGTTTCATGGTTCAAGGTGTTCAGCTCTACTTGGTTGCTCTAAATTAGCCCAATGCAACTGATTTTGTTTGACTTCAGTCCTTCACAGCTGGTCTCAAAACATCTGTTCTCTATGCTCACATCTGTAGCGCTGTCTGAAACAACACCTTTTGGGATTTGTGTGCTGTCATTTTCCATTGTTTCTTGCAAATTTCTGTTAATGACAATGGCTAAGTTTCTCTGGGTGTTTTTTTTTTCTTGGTGCATTTTGTTTGCTTGTTTACACTTGGCAGGGATGAAGACACACAAGGTGCTCTGGGGCTGTGAAGAAATCCCCACTCTGATGCACAGATCGTATTTGAATACAGGTTTTTGGCTCAATTGCCCGCCTCAAATCCATGTAGGATTCTCATATACAGGGTGATCTTCTGTTTCAGCCAAATTAAAGAGACAGGGGAGAGCATAAAATGCAAGTGCAAATCCCAGTCTCCTCACCTGGCCGCAAATCTCATGAATACTTGAAACAGAGCTTTTTCTGTTCTTGTCCATTAGACACCCTTGGACAGCCCTTTAGCACGGGGCTTGGATACAGGCTGATCCCTGAAGCTTTGTGTGATGAAGAGCAGTGAAGTGCACTATGGAAAAACCTGTTCCTTGGAGCATCCCAAAATCTTGATTTAGAGCTGAGCTCTTCTTGATGTGCTTGGAGAAGATTCTGCTTCCCAGTCAATCCCAGGAGCTTCAAGATTCCTGATATCTCTGAGACAAGTCTGCCTAATGTTTCAGGAGGCAGGAAGACTGAGTTTGCCCACTTTGTTCATCATCTGGAATGTTACCAAGCAGTCCTAACTCATATAAGCCTACCACAGGTTGAGCACCTCCACAGGTACCACACCTGCGAGCCAGGAACAAAATCATGGGAGGATTTGAGTCAATACCTCTTCATATCAGGTTAGACTACAGAGCAATGTTTTGGAGTAGTCAAGTAGCAATCCCTACCAATACTGCACCTCCCATACCAGTGTTAAATTAATTCCATTTACTACTGAGGATATGTAAGAGTCAGAGACCATCATGCTATCCATAGCACCACAGATTAAATCTCCCTTCCAAGAGAAACTATTGTATAGGGAATGGTTCAAGTATTGTCTAATGACAAGTAAGTCTTGCTGCAATGCTTGTTGCACACAGAGCAGAGGAAGAAATGGTTAGGAGTTCAGGGAAACTGTTTTTTATCTTGAATCATGGGTGATTACTCTTACTTTATCTTGTGCAGCTCAAGTTGTCACAGAGTATCTGTCCTTTATCAAAGTTCGACCTTGCCTGAGTGGCTTTCTGCGACAGAATCCCACTGGACAGTGCTATGCTGTCAAGACAAATAGTTATGTTAGGGTTCTTGTCTTCCTTTAGTTCCATTCAGCCACAACTTGTGCCTATATTATTGTCTCGTGTCAAAAGGGTCAGAAGAATGCCTCCTATTACATATAAAATCAAATACATAAAAGAGGACTACTAGCCTTACATGTAATCCTTTGAATTACCCACAATGGGAGTCTGAATCAAGGCACTTCTGCGTACAGATGAAAGGAGAAGTAACCTTTTTCACTCATCCCAAAAAGTTGTTGGTATTCTCCAAAAAGAGTAGCCAGCATTTTCCAAAACATGCGGTGATTTCGGTAGCAGGCACCCTTCTTTAAAAAGAACATAATTTTCAGAGAGTACTGAGCACCTGACAGATAGAAAAATCATTATCTATTATGGCATTGTCTATTTTAGACCCCAAACAGAGATCTTTAAGGACCTCTAAGTATTTGAAAATTTTGATTAGAGGATTCAACAAGCTAAGGACACTAATATTTGATCATAGGCTGATCACAGTCTGAAACATTGGGGAGTAGCTTCCCTTCAGGAAAATGTGTTTTTTGGCACTATTTTCTTCCTTGCCTCTTAATCAAGTGCCAGTGATATTTTTGGGAACTGTACAATGAAAGACTAGATGGACCATTACATAAGGCTATCGTGTGGTCAGTAGGTAAACAGATGGATGTTTGTGGAGAGGTTGTGAAATGTAACTCTGTAATGTGTTTCTCATAATATGGGTACAGCCCATTCACTCCCCATCTCCTTTTTAGTTTTCCAAGATCATGTTGAAAATGGCTTTTCAGAGCCTCAAGAAATATTTTCTTATGCACCTCACAGCACTGTCTTTGCAAATGCAAAGTACTGTATGCCATGCTACATTTATGCACTTCAGGTTTGATAGATGAGGGATGCTAATGGAATGTAAACTATCAAATTAAAAACTTTCATATTAGGGATGCAAAGTGTTTGCTGTATGTAGCAAAGTGAGATGGTGCTTGCAATTTTTCTCCGTTGTTTAATATGATGCAATATGCACATTCTTATATGTCACTTTTTAAAGAAAGGTGAATGTTCAATTTTAATGAGGAGGCGTTCCAGAATCACAAGAAACTGCATTAATTTTACATTCAGCAGTTTCATTATGCAGCCTGCAGAAACTGCCAGATTATTATACTTTGCATACAAACCTTAAGGCCAATGCTACTCCTCCCACCTCTGTTTACTCTACTCACATATCATTCGTTTCAGTAGAGATACCTTGCCTTTGCCCTGTGATAGGATAGAGCATGGCTGGGGAATTGGAACCACCTGTCACATCCAGTGCTCTCTCCTGAACATGACAAGGACTGCAGAGGAGTCAGGGGAAGACAAGGTGTGCTGAATGGATCTGAGCCAGAGCCTCAGCCCACAAAAACCAGCACCAGCACTCAGCATCTCTCACCTGAGCCTGTGCAACCACATCCCCACTGGTGGGGAAACTGAGCAGAAGCAGGATGGGATCAGAAATGGGTCTCAAGACAGGGCCTGTGACTGACATCTCAGATGATGATCCGCACTGATTTGTATCCCATTTGGAAGGAGATAGCCATGGCAAGGAAGTAGGTGAAGAGGTGGATCCCCTCCACCTGCCTGGACCATAGGCCTGCATTTCCTCTTTTTTGCTTCCATGCTCTGCACAGTTTGCTAACCAGTTTTCAGCCTGGTTGCTTCTTGCTTGTCCACTGGAAGCAAATGAAGAGAAATAATAAGAGGGGATCTCTTTCAAGAAGTAATTTTCAAAGGATGTTGAGGACAAAACAGTTTCCAATGGAGGATGTTAGCTCTGTAAAAGGTCCCCTAGATTAGATTACCAGGGACTGCAAACTGGGAAGGGAGGGTAAACATCTTAGAAGGGTGGTCAGATACTTGTTCCTCCAGATGTTGCTGGTGTGGGTAATGCAGTTTGGTCCAGCTAACTGCAAGATTAATGGAACTGTTCAAATATTTAATCCTGTAAAGGTATTACATGAAATGCTCACTGTAGCCTGCTTGTTTTTCAACTTGACAACGATGTATGTTGTGTGTGCACGTGTGCTTCAATGTGGGTTCCGGGTAGGGAAAAGAAAAAATAAATCCTATAGAGTTTCTGGTGATCACAGCTTCCTATTTCTTAAATGAGGCAAGGGAGCCCTGCAAAGCTTTGGCATTACAAGGGATGCAGTAGGTCAGACCTCGGTTCTGTAGCTGAGTTTTGAAAGAAATACTGGCTTACTATGGGGCTATTTGTTTTGTACAAGTCATAACAAGGAGAGACCAGCTGTCAATGTGAGCTGTGGGAAGGGTGGGAAAGAGAGAAAGATATGGTTCCCTCTCTCTGTCTCTCTGAATTTTCAAATTTCTGCTGTGGAAATATGCCCCTTGTCTGAAGATTTTGGTCAGTGCAGGAGACAGGCACAGGAACAGAAAAATGCTCTGTCATTACTACTGATCACAGTCTCACACCCCTTACCCAATCAAAAACCTGCTTTCTCATCCAAAGCACTCTCAGGAAACCAAATAATTTCTAAACTCACTCTCCTACCTGTGGTGCCCTGAAAAGATTTTCCTCACTCTTTTTCTTTTCATTATCTGAGTTTCCTCCATCTCTTAGGGATTTAATCGCTTTGGTCAGCATCCTAAAACAAACTGGCTTTTTGAGCTTAACAACTTGACTTTTTGGAGGAGTTTATTACAAGTCATAGGCATGGACAGATCAGCATCCATTCTCAGTCTGGCCTGAGGTCCTGTCAGAATGGCGAAGCAGGAAAATGTCTTCTAAGGGAAAAGATTTTCATGCCAACTTTGACTGAGGTGGAAATGAAAGTTAATCCCATTGACACTGAATGACTTAAGGGTTGGACTTGATGATCCTTGTGGGTCCCTTCCAGCTCAGAAAATTCCATGACTCTGTGATTCTGAAATACTCCTCCTAACTTTGCTTGCAATGTTGTATGGAAGAATGAGCAAGTTTGCTTACTACACTTGTACCAGTCTCATGCCAGAGCCAAAATCCCCCACGTCCCATCCAACAACATGCTTTCATCCAGATTCTTATGAAGTAACAAAAGGTAGGAAACAGGCTTCTGAATCTGCCTCCAGGCACACTGGTTATAGTCCTTTTATATCCCACACATGACTCTGACAAGGAGCTGGACCAAAGCTTGCAGCCCATTTCACATGAGGGGACAGGCTGGCCACCACACTGCCACGGCCTTCTGATCACTGCTGACTATCAGCTGTGCACTTATTATTTGCAAAGTGGCTGGCTCTTGTTTTGGACCTTGCTTCATTGCTTTTCCCATTACCGACACACTGCAGTTTATTGCATTTATTCTAACTCATCATGCGGGACAAAGCAGAGATTTAGGATGACATCGCACAGCCATCCTAGGCCATCACATACATGCTGTGTATAGCAAAAGCCTCCGAGAGACAGGAAATTGATTCTGGTGGTTAGAAGTAGCTAGGACACAGGGGAAAGTGTTTTCATCCTGAATGACTCTGGGGAGCATTTTGGTTCTCCTAATGGCTCAATTTAATAGATAAAGCCACAGACAAGCACAGAGACAGCACAAGACAGAGGTTTACTTGATAAATCCCCTTCTCTTCCCTGAACTCACAACTGGGAGAACTTACAACAAGTTTGTTTGACCTGTTGCTTTTTTTCCCACAGTTTACTTGGCTCTTGCTCAGCTCAACACAGCAGAGGCTGCACAGGCAGTCAGGCCATTTGTGTGGGACTTCTGAAAATGCAAGGCACAGACCAATTTGAATTTTTCCCTATTGAAAAATTTCTGGCCAAATAGAAAGCACAGTGACATCAGGTAATGCTAATAGGGAGAGAGGATTACATTCCCCCTTCTGCCAAGATCTCCTTTCCCAGCTGTATTTTACTGGGGGTAACCATGAAAAAAAGAGCTGGGAGAGGCTTCCCTCCTCTCCCCAGCACTTTGCAGGGAGACCGGGGCAGAGGGTGGGATTGCAGTATTTCAGTTGCAAGGTACGTCAGGATGCTGCCTCCTCCAAACTCTGCTTTCAGCAGGGCAACTTCAAAGCTAGAGCAGGATGCTTAGGGCCTTATCCACCTGAATATCCACCAACTCTCTAGACCCTGTTTTGGTGTAACACTATCTTCCTGGGGAAATTTTTTTTCTAAAGAATTTTTCCTGCTGGAACTTTCATTCTTTACTTCCTGTTCTAATACTGCCTTTCTGAGAAGGGCTTGGCTGCATCTTGCCTATATACTTTCCTCGCCAGGTGAAAAAAACCCAGTAAAATCCCCCTTTGCCTTCTCTTTTCCAGGCTGAACAAATCCAATCTCTTGGCCTTTCCTCTTAGGTCCTGTGCTCCAGCTCCCTGACGTTGGTGATCGTGGTGGTCATCTACCCAGAGCTTCTTGTTTCATTTTGTTGATGTCTTGCACGGGAGGGACAAAATTAGACATGGTAATTCTAGATGGAGTCTCATAGCCCCTGCTTGTGAGGGGTCCTGGTGAGGCTGTAGCTCTGCAGCCACATATGCAGAGCAGCTCAGTAATCCAAAGGGGATCTGAAACCACATTTTTTTTCAAAGCAATGAGCAGCTACTGCTACACAAGCAAAGCTTCCTGAAGATAGCAGAGACACCCTTGAAGCCCAAAAGAAACAAGATATTCCACAATAGATATGGGAAATAAAATAACACCCAAAGGCTCACATAGAACAAAAAGGGGGGTTACAGTTGGGTGCAGAATTACCATTTGAAAAACACATTATTCATCTTATTTATGTAAGTACAGTAAATCAGTATAAAGCCAAACAGCCAGACAATCAGAAAGCTGCAAAGACCTCAGCAGAGGGCAGAGCAATGACAGCCAATAGCTCTTTAAATAATAATAGTGTTTTTCCTATGGGACTACCAGTTCATATCATTGCTATGTGCAGCGTGCAAAGATAAAGTTCCCTGCACCCCACGGATGGCTCCAATTTCTCAAATAATTGATAGCTGAAGCCCTCCTTGGAGGATCTAGTGGAGGGATGGAAAAGCAGCATTGTAATGGCTACATTTTTCAGTCAGCACAAACCTGGTTTGGTTTGCCCCCAGGTATAGGTTGATGTGGGCTGCATTGAAACAGTTGCCTTGGGAAGGAAAGTGAGGACTGACAGCTCAGTTGGGTCCTGGATCTCCCAACAAACAGCCCAGGCCTACACCTAGGAAAGGCTATGTAAATAGCTCAGGCAAAAGGACTGTGAAATAATAAAAATCTTGATTTACTTCAGGGGTAGAAATATATGGACTCCCCACACTGTATTTCACACTCGCATTCAAGCTTTCTTTAAAAGGAATAAGAGGAGATCTGCAAGGAGGTGTGGGATGGGAACAAACTTAACACTAATATGTGAGTAGATCTTTTTTTCTTCAGCAGTAAAGAAATGCAGCAGATTTCAATTCTCAGAACAAAAACACTATCCTCTTCAAGCTTCCCTACAGATTATAATGGTCTGGGCAGAGGTAGAGTGGTGAGCAGGGGGAAGGCGTTCCCATGTTGGAACTACAAATCCAAAACCCAAAAAGGGTTTAATGACAAAACTATTCTCAGAAGTGAGATCTCTTTGTTTTATTGTTGCAGAAGCATGGGGTCAGCACTGTGCCGCATGAGGCAGCACATATTGTGGCAACCAAGATAATTCTTTGCTTCAGCAACTGACAAACTCAAGCAGAGTTTTCCATTGTTGGGTTTTGTTTTCTTTTGTGGCACACTTCATTTTTTTTCAGTGAAAGGTGGAATATAGGGTAGGTGGATCAATCACAATCCTAGTGCCAGAAAGCTTTCTGGTTTTAATTACTCAGGCATCTTAGTAATGGTCCTCAGGGGTACACAGGCACATTGTTGCAAAAAGATGAGGGATGAAATAGGATGGAGAAAAACAGGATGTGATCAGTCTCCCATGGTGGTGAGGTGACTTGCCCAAAGCCAGAGGACAGGAGCCCTCAGCCCCTAGTTATTTCCATAATCACAAGACAGTGGTTCTTCCTAAGCTAACAACAGACTGAGCTTTCTAGCCCATATGTAATAAGTGACAGATGGGATCACACTCTCCCTGGGATACTGTAGTAGGATGGGAAAAGTGTGGAGCCTGACCCAACACCCTCTGCCAATGCTAGGTCTCAGCCTCTCAAGCAGGCAACATGGTGAAGAGGGAGCAAAATTACAAGGCTATGGAGGAATGTCTCAGATGCAGGCTGGGGAATGTGAAGCGGGGGCTACTTGAATTGCATATCAGGTGTGTAAGACATGACAGCTTGACCTTTAAAGCAGATACAGTGCCCAATTGGCAAGGTTGTCACTGCAGTTCAGACAGCCTGCAAGTGTTCACTGGGTCAGCCTTGGAAAGAAGGCAAAGGTGCAGGAATTGTTTGCCTGAATATTAAACACTGCAGCTGTGCATGCAATTAAACACACAGATATCCGAGTAACCCTGGCTCAAGCAGTCATGCCTGCACATTTAAACATGTCAGCAAGTATTGTGCAATGGTGGGCAAGGAGAAGAAATCTAATTGATTTTAGCAGCAACAGGACTGGGTAAACAACTATTCTCAATTCCCTTCCACTGCCTCCAGGGCTTCCAAATGCTTGTTGTCCAACTGGAAATAATTCAACAGTTGCTAAACCTCTATTTTGACCAAACCAGTTGTTCTAGTTCATTCTTGTGTTGGAGGGGCAAGGTGTGTAGGGATAAAACATAACAACATTTGTTTGATCATATTATTATTCTCTCCCACTCTCCCAAAAAGATAGTGCCTTTATGCTGAATTGTCATTGCTACTCTCTTCAGATCTCACACACTTCAGAGCCTTTCTTGCTCAACTAATCCCTGGAAAACATCACCTCCTTCTAGTTACAGTAGCACTATTGTTACAGCAACAATGCAGCAGCTGGGTGCTGAGGCTGAGATCATGATCCTTCACCTCTGGAAGAAGTGAGTGTTTGTTAATCAGCCTGAGAAGGAAGTTGCACATGTGGGAGGTTGCACCAGCAGCAGGTCCAGTGCCACCACTGGGCAAAAAGGTTGGCAGGCAGCATAAGCATTCATACGTGTGCATGTTATACAATATCCAGCAGAGTGACCTAGATATGCCACAAAAAATAGCAATAAAATCCGATAGAGAGATTTCAGAAGAATTTAGAGGGATGATGAGAAGAACGGCATGTTCCTCCGACCCTTTATGACCTTTACAGCTACAGCACTGTTGTATATGTTTTGTCAAATGAAAACTGAGAGGTTGATCTGACCCTCCACTCATTCATAAAAAACCCTCCAAGATTCACTCAAGGACTCTCCTGGGTTTCCGTTTCTCTCTGCTTTTTTGGAACAAAAGTAGAAAGTGATCTATTTGTTTGTTTATTGAAACCATTAGCACATTATTTTCCTGGCTAGAACCATTGTAAAGCGTCTTCAAGAGCACCCAGTAAAAGCAGCAGGAGCTGAGTTGTGCCACACCACACAGGGCAACCAAAGACACACACTGCAGCACAGAGAGAGACAGCAAAGTTACAGGAGGAAGCCAGGGAGTGGAAGCAAAGCCTGTGTGACTGCTGCTCTAATGAGCAAGGGGACAGGTCTGCTGAAGACCAAAAAGACACAGAAGGAATCTTCTGACACAGTGGCAAGAGAGAGGTTTCAGCTAAGAGGAATGAGTGTGAATAAGCTGGAGAGAAGTGAAAGCAAAACACAATAGAGTCAAGACAATGGAGAGTATACGTAGGTCACTACGGAAAATTGGTGCAGTAGTTGAAAAAAATCTCTTTCTCCTTTGGTGTGAATTTCTGCCTCAGAACAAGCAATGGGGCTAGTGCTAATGCAGGGCTAGTGCTAATGCAGGCTGAGTCTTTTTGGATATTCTTGCCCTGTTCAGGACCTTTCAGATATTGCCAGCCCTCAAATAATTTCTTCTAAATTTCTGCTCTCTTATAAATGCAGAAAGTTCACTACAGGAGAGGATGATCTCTGACTAATTGCTGTTTGTGATGGCTTAGGGAAAAGTATCACAACACAGGTATGCTACTACAAGAAACAGAGACAACAACATCACAAAACAAAGTGGAAGGAATGGCCAAATACTAAGCGTCTGGGGCAGAAGGAAGTTCAGTAACAAAAAAAGAAGATTAGCAATGCAGAGTTACTTTGCATTCAGCAGCTGAGTTTTCAGTTCTGTGGGAATTTCCATTAGGGCAGAGTAAAGGTTTGCGGGGTTCTGTAAGTCATGGCCTCCCAAAACATGGACACTTCTTGTCTGCACAAACTAACTGCACTTGTCCTCCTGTTCAGGGATAGTCTGTTGTGATCCTTTCTGTGTGTTGTCCTAGTCAAAACTCAGCAGATGAGAATAAAATAAAGGGAAAATTAAATTTATTCAAACACCAAAAAGCCTTATTATTTTTTTATTTATCTTTGAGCTTTCTTTTTATTTTGGCTCTGTGTTGGAGGGAGTGTCCTTGTTCCCCTTTATCCAGGTTGGCTTGCTGATCTGCAGAAAGCAGCACTGGTGGCTGAAGCTCCACTTACAGCATCCAGCTTCAGCTCTGACTCACTGGCTAGTCAGCAGCTACACAAATGTGTCAAGCTTTTCCAAAACATCTCTACAGGTTGGGCATCCCAAGCAGGAAGTGAGAAGTATATGAAAATATGAGAATATAGTGATTTTCAGGATTCTGGGGGGACCAGTACATTGGTAACATTGTCTGCATGCTTAATCACACCAAAATCTCCTGCTTTAAAGACAGCCCTGGCAAGTGTGTGCAGATGGGTGAGGGAGCACCACAGGGTACATAGAGACAATATAATTGAGGAAAAAGCAAGGGAAAGAGTAGATCTGGAGTGAGGAAGGGAAAAGACATCTTCAAACAGACTTAGTCAGTGTTGTTGTGTGGCATAATTATAGAGAAAATCAGCCAACGACCTTCTCAGTCTTTCCCATGTTGATCCTTAGTCCAGGAGTTCACTGCTGTGGCACTGTCTTGCTCAGCAGTCATAGGAAAATATGCTGCATTCTCCAAGGAGTGTTATTACCAGCTCTACCTGGGAGGAGATGTCTGGATGCTCCACACCTCAAAACTTTGACAGTGCTCAGCACTACAAAACCCACACAGAGGACTTGTCTCCAACTCAGTGTCCCCATGCATAAATGGGAATAGCAGCATCTCCCAGAGTGGAGGAGCATACGGACATCTCTTGATGAGAAACATCTTTTATTACAACTGTATAACAACCATTAAAAAGGAGAGAGGACAAAAGAGTTCTTCAAATTCAATATGCTATGGACTGAAACAGAGTGATCCTCTTTGTTTTCCGAGAGCTGAGCAACATAACAGAGAAGCCAAAGTAGTGGAAAACTATTTGACCATTTCCAGGACTGTTCATTCGTGTAGTGTGCAGGGATAGTCCCCAGAGAGCCTTGTCACGTCCCCTTGAATTATGAAAGAGATGAGCTTAGCTCCATTGGATCAACAAGCAGAGCAAGAAATTGAAGTCTCAATCACTCTTGCTGAAGGAGTGAAAAAAGTTCCTGCTCTCTATTGCCTGCTGCTCCTTGAGAGGAAGCACAGGAGCACGAAGAAATAAAAGGACAGACGAGGGATGCAGGACAGTGAAAAGCAATAATCACTGGGACAGACTCTCCTCTGGGGCAGGCTGACTCAGGGGATAAATGTTTTCTTGCAGTTCATCAATGAAGCTAATTCAGGTTTTGTGATTTACACCCTGGTGGGTCTGGGCTGCAGTGCCAGCCAGCAGGAGGAGAATGTTCACTGCGGGCATAATGACAGCTTAAGAATGTAAGTAGCTCTGCAGAAAATACTTTTACTGTAATGCTAATGAAAAGGCCTGTATATGCAGAGCTGGTCAGAATATT
Source organism: Lepidothrix coronata (assembly GCF_001604755.1). Taxonomy (NCBI): domain Eukaryota; kingdom Metazoa; phylum Chordata; class Aves; order Passeriformes; family Pipridae; genus Lepidothrix; species Lepidothrix coronata. Next base: position 744,745 of record NW_016690410.1, on the reverse strand, counting down.
TTTGATGAAGTATTTTTATTGAAGTGCAATGTTTTTCCAAAGTTAAAACATTTTATGAAAACATTAGCTATAACTAAGGGTATATTTCACCGGGAAGAACTCTGAAAGGAAGGTGGGATTGCCTCATCAGAACAGGAAATATGCTCTAGAAGAAAAACACCTCTATAAGCTTTTCCAGTCTGAAAAGAAATGTTCTGTAATGGTGGATAAAGTATTCACAGAACTTTATTTTCACTTGGAAATAAATAACATTATTTTTGAGGCATTGCAGGTGGCCTCAAAACGGCATTTTCCATCTCCAGTTGCCTTTACGCACAGGTCCATATGCATCTTTTGAACCCAGTGCCTCATATTCCTGGGACAGGCCTCAGAGCATCAGCAAAGCTCCAGCCCTCAGTGATTGTAATGCCTGTGAGGATAACTGAGTTGTAGTAAATGATATGAATAAGAACCTCATGTAGTTATGTGCAAGCATAGCAATTCCCTAAGACAGAAAACATACCGGATGTATAGGAAGCTGAAATTTTGGGTGGAACTTGGGGACAGCCTTTTTTCACAGCTACCAGCTGCTTACAGTATTAAAAGTGAAGCCCAGCCACCATAACAGACCACTAGGTCTTGGAAAACTTACTGCAAGTGGGTCTCAAAGCACTGCTTGCTGAAATATTGCTTTTCTTAGGAAGACTTGGACAATTCAAAACTGCAGGGTCTCAGGTTTGCAGTCATGACAATGCCCTTTGCAGACTGGTCTCTACTTGGAAACCACTTCCTCTTCACATGAAAAAGAGCATTAAATCATGATAAATAAGTGGTGATAGAGAACTGGGACCTAGATGCTCTGAAGGACTGTTGAAGTCCACTTAGTAATGCCAGCAGCACAATTCTAATAGAGGTAAGTATGAAAAGGAGCAAGGAAACTGCTCAGTAATTGAAGTCAGGTTGCATACTGACTATACTGTCATGAGTTTTGCCCCCAAATTTTCCTGCAATGTACTTCTCTTCAAAAGGTGCCAATAATCTCTTCCTCACTACAAGGTGGTGTAGCAAGCACCATTACATGCTTGAGTACCGTAAGTGCCCAAATATCTCTCTGGAAAAAAGGATGGAAATAACTACAAACACTCAGGTTTGCAAATACAGTCCCTGGTGTGTGCTGAAATACCACTCACAGAGATACAACTTCCAGCAGAAGGATGTTAACAGGCCCTATAAAGAGGGAATTCTACAAAATCTGAAGGGGCACACACAGCATGAGGAGGTTGCCCTGTGCTTCAGTCACAGCCTCACCAACAAATGTGCCTGTGGGACATGTCCTTAGGAGATGCTCAGCACCAGCAGTTCCCACTGTGCTGCTGCTGCTAGACCAGCTCCTCTGCGCTCTCTCTCTGCAGAGCACAAGTTGCAGGCTGATAAACCACAATCTGCTCAAAGCCAGTGCACTATTCCCATCTTAACTATTTAGCTTTTTTTTTTTTAAATCCTCTTAACTAATGTTCACTAATTCAGCTTTTGATCATAAGCCTATTGTGTATATACATTTTTTTTCACCATCATTCCCTCGTTAATCTATCCAGGTTCTCTAAAATACCTTCCTACTCTACTTCAATAACACTCTTCATTCCTAATGACTTCTATCTCCTCTGCTTTAGTTCTGTAACATTATTATTATTAACTCCAAGAGGTTCTTGCCACTTTCTTTCTAGGACTGTTTCTGGTGTGAGCACCTCTATAGGCTCAGCCCTTCACCTTAAGATGCTGTTGGAGACACTTCTACACAGGATCCAAATTATTTTCAGCCCAGACAGCCCATTAAAAACAATACTGTTATTTGTATGTACAATAGAGGGACAAATACCTAGGATAGAAGCCCCCAAGAAGAGCACTGACCATTGCATCAAGATGGGCATGTGCAAGAGGGCCCATGGGGGTGCCTGAGGAAGCAGGGAGGACATGACCTCAGGCTGATAAGCAGGGCTCACACCTCCCCCATAATTTGTTTTCCTTGAAATCAGGGCAGAGAAATTTGAACGAAGAATTTCATGGACTATAGCAGGAGACCCCCTTCAGGGAGCTCCTCCCATGCACAGTCAGCCCCTGCACATGACAGTAACTCAGAGCAGTGCTCTCATAGAGGTAAGAGAGCAACGATGCCCATTCACAGGGAGAGGAGTAAAAGAGTGGAGGTACTTCTATGGAGATGTAATTAGTGAGTGATGAGGGCAGCATCACCAGCACAGCAGAGGTGAGATAACATCAAGGGTGATGTGGAGAGAAGGAAGAACCATGGAGAGTGACCTGAAAAGACTTATTGTTCTCTTCATTCTTTATGGGGGGGAATATTTGTATATATCCTCAGTAAAGTCAGACAGAAATAGAGCACATTCCTGGAGACATCTTTTGAAGGAAAGAATAGAAATTCAATTTTAGAAAACATCTCCAGGACATTATCTGTTCCTCAAATAGTACTTTTCATTTAAAGTGAAATGTGTAATTTTCTTCACATCATAATTAAGAAAAAAAAAATCATTTGCTTCAACACCTCCACTATTCTTTGCATTTGCACTGTTTTATCTGACTAGAAATGAAAAGAAAAAAGAAAATTAAGGAGGGGACGTAGCTAGCCACAAACCCTCAAACAGTTCTCATTAGATCACAAGACTCCCTTTTTCACTGATGAGGAAACTCTCTGCTTTCAATTCAGGAGCCTCAAGAGCCTCTGAAAGTTTGAGCCCAGACTTCAGATTGCAGACCACCATGCCCCTGTTGTCATCTATGGAAGTATGCTAACCTGCTGCCACAGATGTGTGTCCTGCAGCAGCAGATTCCAACGTGCCACCACTCTGCCATGTATGTGTTCCCAGTGCAGCCCTTTTCTGAGTTGTAATCTCAGAGCCACCAGAAGTGTCAGAGGTTGCCCCAAAACCACCCCATCCATAATGTTCAACTCAAGGAATTTGTCTGAAAAACCACCCCTGGATCCCAGTTCCATGGCCCAGATCACTGTCTTATCCTCTGTGGTGCAGCAATAGGATACAATGCACAGCTGGGGTGCTGAAAAGCTCTGGGAGCTGCAGACTCCTGGCAGCACATCTGGCAGCTGCCATGGAGCCAGGCTGCATGGAGGAAGCTGGCAGAGCAGCTTCTGTTTTAGAAATGCTGCAGGATTTCTGCTGCTAGAAAATGCTAGGAATATCAAAAGGTAATTGTGCAGAATTTCCCTGAGGAGACTGTCAGTGCTGAGACTTTTATCCCAATCAGGATTTTTTTTTTTAAAGTAACATTAATTTGCCTAGTTTGTTTTATTAATTATTGCAAAAGTCTGCTTAGCTTGTTCTTCTAACAGACATGAGAATATTTCTCAGGAAAATAAATACGCTGACATGCGAAGGGGTGCAGGTGAAAAAGTAAATAATGTCTTACTAGCAGAGTCTGTACCAAACCATCACCCCAGTGTATCATTACAGATCGCTATTCACTGTTGGTACAGAGGTATTTCAAATGAGACACAAATTCTGAGATTTTCTTATCTATGTATCAAGACTAAGGGACCCTTGGCACTCTTCCATGAAAAACAATACTGTCTGCATCAGCTCTCCACACAGGGAGTTGTCAAGCTCTGTTCCCCAGCTAGTTCACTGGGTAGTCTGTTCTCCTTTGCTTGGACAACTGAGCAGCATTTGCTACTCAATTGCTACTCAATTACTCAATTTGTGATTATATCTGATTAGGGTTAATTGTGCAGCACCTGCAGGACAGGCTGCTAGGAAAGACTGTATACAAAACTTGCAGTTACTGCACATAGCCAAAGAGGTGTCTGGTGGTATCTCTGCCTGGGTATGCAGTTCCTAGGGGGAGCTTCAGAGAGTGAAAGAAGCTGCTGAAATTGGAGATATTTATTATTCTCTGCATGTTTTTTTTGTTTATTTGTATAGCTAACAGAATCAGAGCCTGTTTTGTTTGCTGGATTGATCCTTCTTATTCCAAGTACAATTTAGGTTACCATTTGTTTCACTCATGCACCACAAGCACTCATAAATATTAGGTGCAGATAAGCTCTAAGCCTCCAGACCAATTTGATGTGATATCTACTTTCAAACAGAAATTATATATGAGAACAAGAAAACCATACACCTTTTCTTTTAATTGATAAGGTAAAAGCAAACACAGTTAAGTCTTAAGCCCTGCCACTGAATCCCCATCATCCTTGGACCAAATGTGGTAATTTGCACACCTACTAGGGAACAAGAAGAGTTCCCTATGGGGAACTATGGGTAAAGCCCCATATCCTTTTTGAGGTCAGATTGCTAATGCTTCTTAGTACAATGGTGTTAACCTACCTGACTAAAGGGGTCCCTTGTTTTCCATCCCCATAGCCCAAGAGAGTCCCCAAAATAGTATGCTTCTTTCTCAAAGGAGCAGTGAGGTGAAAATCCCATCTCACTGTCTCTGTCAAAGTGCCACATTATTAAATTCTGGCTGTACAATGCCATTGCTCCAGGCTGGTTCCCAATCAGCCTGTAGTTTTATTGTCAGCTTACTCGTTGCTGTGGAATTGATTGACTCTGTCAAGATTTTCTTGAGATGGGAGGGCAGGACTTACTGGACAAGTACAGATCAATTTTCACATGCTCATCCACTCTCACAGGAGAAATGAGAAATGCTGATTGCTTGTGCATGTATTTTGAAACAGATTCGCAGAGGGACAGCACCCCCGGTGCATTCTAGAGCCAGTAACTGCAATGTTTGTCAGACACATCAGGCCCCATGTATGTGGGCAAATCTTCACACAGGCAGTAAGATTGATATGGGAACCCTTAGGTATCCTAAGTACAGAGTACTGTTTTGTGCACTTCAATCTATGGTCCAAGGTTAATTAAAGCTCATAAAAAAATAAAGTTGCTGCAACTGCCCAACTATCAGCCCCTCGCAGATAGGCGGTGTTAAGCAACAAAACTTTCATAAAAACAGGTTCTGCAAACTCCAGAAACTTGAGACTTACAGTTCTGTGAGGAAATGGCTTTGATGCATACCTAGTGACTGCCCACCACCCCTTTTGCGTGGCTGCTTAAACCTCCCGCTGGGTTCTGTAGGCAGCATTGATGCTTCCAATGGCAAGGAAGGTGGGCAGTCATGTCTCCAAGAAGCCACATCCCTCTTGCTGGGCAACAAGACCCCCAGCCCTTCCGAAGATTTTTTTGTGGTTCCTCTTCATTTCTCCACTTCTCAGGCAGTGTTTAATAGAAACTACAACAAAAAAATGATCTGCTTCGTTGCTTTTCAATTAGATAAAAACTCCCATTAGTGATGCAATTAAGGCGCCGTTCTCAAGACTGTTGTTTAACAACCTCCTTGACATTTCACAGAGCTCATTTGTTTTGCTTTACTTTTTCCTTTTCACAGAAACAGATGCAAAAAAATGATTCATTTAAAGAAATGCAGACAAAGCAGAAAGACTAAAAAGAGTAGGAGCACAGTGAGGTGGGTATGCTCCAAGACTGAAAAAGGAAGAAAGAAAGTAAAAAAGAAATGCTTATGATATACTGTAAAGTAGCTCCTAGCCCGGGGGAATAGGCAGAGAGAGGAAAAGACCAAAGTTCCCCCACGGTCCTGCAGGGCTGTTGGTTGCTGGAAAACAGCACATGTGCAGAAAAAGCAGATTACAATACCTGAATAGGTCAGGAATTTTGCTCAAGAAAACTGTATTTTCATTGCATTCTTCAACTAGAATAAAAAGTTAATCAACTTTAAATGTGTCAAAATATTTCATATTTTATTTTCAATATAAAGAAATTCTGAACAACCACAATCCAAATTCATGTCAAATAGTCATTTTGAAAAAATGAATCAATGGTCTTTATGGTTCAATAAATATCTTTCACCATGAAATATCAAAATTTATGAAGAACATTTGGAAACTAAATTTAATCCGAGACTTGAAAAATAAGATGTCTCAGAAGACACTTATAAATCACTTTCCACTGAGCTTCAGAGGTGGGACAGGAGGGAAGGACCTATCTGAGAAGCAGTGTGAAAAAGGAGAAGGGAAAAACAAGCATATTTGTCTATAGCATACAGCAGTTGTGGCAACACAGCTCATAAAGCATACCCCTTTCTTTTCAGGTCTACCCAGACATGTTAATTGTTTATGCTTTCCTTGCCCCCCCCATCTTTCTGATTTTCATCATCATTTTTTTTTCTTCTAAATGTAGATGTTTGAAAAGTCTTTATTCCTGTCATTCAGAATTAATTATTTTGCATAATCTCTAGCTGACAGCTGATATTTGCATCCATGTGGTGAAAAAAAGAAGAGCTAGGGTTCAGCATCTGCTGCCTTTGAACTTCTCTGGTATTATAGCTTCATCAGGCCAAAGGCAGCAAGCACAAAAATCCCATTATGAAAACATTTTAAGAGTCTGAGACTGGGATTGCCAGAGCAGTTAGTACATGCAACACACAGCCACACAGACATGAACATGTCAGAAGGACAAACAAATCTCAATCCAATTTCTGACCCATTACCCAGGGGTTACTAGGAAACATTTATTTCTGTGCAAGAAAAAGCATTCCCTTGGTTTTTTCACTCATTCCCTGCTGGTTCTATACACAAGATTCCTTCTCCCAAAAATGCTAATATTTTCTGCCTTCAAAACCCTTCCAAAAAATATTCACACTTTTGCAAAGACTGAATGGGCCCAAACCCATTTCCAATATGTCACGGGGAGCTGAGATCTCCACTGAGATCTCAGTGGAGTTTAGACTTGTCTCTACCTTTGGTAAATATTTTAGTGCAAAACAGCCATTGAATTTTAGCTAAACTGTGTGTGCAAACTCAATGAGAATCCCAAGAAAGCAAACAGGCTGGTGTAAAAACCTGCATGCTCGGCTCACTGCCTTATTCATTGTCCATTACTGTAATGTCTGCATTTAGATTGTATTTCAGAATTGCTGATTTTTGTTCCCTGAGTGATGTATAACAGACCTGCATTTTTTCCTCTCTCATCCTTCTCCCAAAAATGCAACATTATGAAACATTTTTTTTTTATCTACATAATAGGGTTGCAGTTAAAGTTCTCTGGTGATGGGAGTGGGTGAGGAGCTGAGCAGCTGGAAGTATCTTTCATTTACATGTTTGCACATCTCTTGACTGGCAACATTAGGAATGCTACAGATGAAACAAGAAAAGCTGTTCTGCTCAAGTTATAATGCCTGAATCCTCCCTGTATGGTTCTTCCAAAATCAAAAAAACAAAGCACCCACCATGGAAATAGGACCCTCCTTGGCAAATGCATTTCCTCTCAGAGAGGGGCTGACACAATGCAAGGACCTCAGTGAAATTGTTACAGGTGTTTGCAACTGTGGCCTGCTCCTCCTACTTCATCACAACTCTTCCCCCCACCAACCTTGGGCTCCCCCCCTCTTTTGTGCTGACACAAAGCCAACAGCCACCATCTTCCTCTTTTATCTTAGGAGACAGGCTGAGAGGAGCTGTGGGAGACATGACTGGGAGCATTCCAATGTTGTTGGTCTTTTATGGGGAAAGGACTGATGTCATTCTAAAGTGTAGTACAGAAAGTTTGTTGAAATTTTTGCCTGAGGGGTCTTGCCAAGCTTCGCTCTGTCTGGCTGACTAAATCCAGATTAAAGATGCATGGCTCTGCAAACTGCTGCTTTTCAATTTAGATGCTTGCGCTGTATGCTTATTTATTTATTTTTAAGATATTGATTTTGTCAGGAGGCAAAGCAAGGGTTGTAGGAAAAAGTATTAAGTCTAAAAGTCAGCAATGTTAGACTTTTAAGAGATTAAGGAGATTTGTTTCTAAAATAAAATACTTGCCAAATGCATCAGTTTTACCCAGGTTACAAAGTACCAAATTTGCTGTCATTCAAGGTCAATGACAAAGTGCTGTTGACTTCTTTGGGGGCAAGTCCGGGGTGTGACACAGCTGCCAGTAAGTGATAACCTGGCAGGTATGGGAATGAGTTACCAGAGTACCTGGCTGTGAGCTGCATTTCCAGCACACCTTCAGGCAAAGGCAATGCCAGTATGGTATCCAAGGTTAGCTTCTCTGAAGTGAAAACCCAGTGGCATTATCATAAATTTGTACCTGGTGCTGAGAGGTGACCCCATAGGTACCCAAGACTGCAGTCACTTCCCTAATGGCATGGTTAGCAGATGGAGATCATTGTCAGGATGCCTCTAGCCATACGGTGTGAGCTGGTTTGGACCCAGTTCTTTTCTGAGGGGTCCCATGGTGATATGACCAGGAGTGATGTGAATAAAGCAGCCCCGTTCTTTTGACTTGTCTACCAGAATAAGAAGCAAAAGACCACCATTTTACCAATCCCAGCAAGCAACATATTTTCACCTTCACCTTTCTAGCACTAATTGTACAATTACTTCCTTAATCTATTAAGAGAACAAAAAAATACTTACACTTAGAAGAGAGTTTGAATCAGAGTTGGTTTGTGTCTTCTTTCTTTTAAACCTTTAAAACTATATTTGCTTGAAGTACTTCAAATGTTTTATTGCTTGTACTACAGTACATAACAAAGTAATTGTGTAATTAAGAGATAATGTCAATGCAATAGACCAATGTTGACAAGATAATAGTCTCCTGCTGCTATAGAAATGCCAAGGCAAAGCTAAAGAATATGCAGGAAAAACATACATGCAAAAAATTAGATGAGATTGTTTGTTTTTACACTGAACTGGCAAGTTCTGATTGGCCTACCTGTAATTTAGTGTAGGTTGGATTCCCTCCACGAAAAAATACTAGTATATGCAAAAGGGTGCTCAGATCTTGTACAGCAAGACAGTGCACATGGCAAGGAAGAGGATGAGAGGCAGAAATCTACCATTGCTAATTCTGGGTCTGGTCTCCCAGGAAGAGCTATAGCAGAAGCATTCATGCAGAAAAAAAGCCCGAAGTCCCTGGCAAGTGAGTTGCTCAGTTTGATATCCTGTGGAGGCTCTCTGTGGCTAAAACACCACCAGATGATTTGACCGCATGTTTTTCATGCACCCAAGTGAAGGAAGAGAGGACAGAAGACACCTAAGCTTCAGCTGGATTGCAACCTATCCTCCTCATTCAGCCTTGGGGATGAACACCAAACCCCAGGGCTAGAAGTTCACTGGCTCCTGTGTGCTAATTCATTACTAGACCAGATTACACTTCAGAGAAGTCTGAGTTATTCTGAGTTACTTCTCCAAGACATTCTACCAGCAGCACCAGCTCATTTGTCTTGTCCCCTCGAACAGCGGTCCCCATCTGCTGTCCCCCCTGCAGGGATGCAGGGCTGGTGCCAGCTCCAGGGTGACTGTGCCTTTTGTGCCTGGAAAGCACTCACAATAGGCTTCCTGAGACATTCAAGCTGAGCCAGAAAGCATAGTCTAGTGTTTTAATGCTGCTGGTAACCACAGCTCATGCTCACATTAATTAAAGCCAAACTCTCAACAGTAGGTAGAAAGCCAGGGTACCATTTTAGCCCCCAAATTCTGAAGCAGAAAAGATGGAGGTGAAATATGGATCATCAGCCACAAAACCACAGAATCACAGAATGGCTGGGATTGGAAGATACCTCTAGAGATCCTCTAGTTTAATCCTTCTGCTAAAAGAGTTTCACATAGAGCAGGTTGCACAGAATCGCATCCAGGCAGGTTTTGAACATCTCCAGAGAAGGAGACTCTACAACCTCTCTGAGCAGGCTGTTACAGTGCTCTGTCATCCTCAAAGTAAAGAAGGCTTTCCTTATATTCAGATAGAACTTCCTGTGATTCAGTTTGTGCCTGTTCCCCTTGACCTGTCACTGAACACTACTGAAAAGAGTCTGGTCCTGTTCTCTCGACAGCCATCTATAAGAGATTTGTATGCATTGATAAAATCCCCTTTCAGTTCTCTCTTTTCCAGTTCTTCCTTGACAAGTCAGCAGATGCCTCAGTGGTGGTTCCTTGCCCAGGAATACAGTGTACCAAGATACTCCCATAGATACCCAAGGCTGGAGGCAGAATTTTGAATAGGGATGATACACAATAAGACACAGGAAAGAGTATCTCCTCAAAGGGTACCATGGCCTCCATAGTGTTCATAACAAGGCTGCAGTAGCCTGTCACTACCAGCCACGTGATTTCCAGCATTTTCTGCAGTCATTTGTGTGAGAGGGTTGTTTTCTCTTTTAAATGTACTTTGTGTACCAAACACAAATAAATTATCTCTTTGAATGGTGTCTTTGGCTTGTCACATTTAGTACATTAAAAACATTGACTGAAAAAGGTTGAAAAGTCGCAAAATCAAAGATAACAATGAAAAGCTTGTTTCAGTCCTGTGTGGGCAAAGCACATGTTATGGTCTTTAATTTTATGCCCACATACACCATCTTCAAGCACTCTCACCACCTGGAGTGTACAATGGATCTGCTTTCCCTAGAAGCAGCTGTTCAGTAATTCATTTTATCTTAATTTGTCTATGTACAGCCCCAGGCCTTATTTACGTACACTGTGAAAACTTACTCTGAAGACAACATTAATCACAAGTTCTTTAAAGCATTCAGCATTACAGTGTTTGAGTGGTTTGCAAAAACTAATTAATTGATATACACAACAAATCTTGAGAAATTATTTGGTATTGCTACTTCCCATGGAGATGGGGAACTGAGACAGTGAGATATTACATCTGAAATGTCCAGCAGTGCTGGGTGTTTCATTTGAAAGTCCTGACTTGGCAGGGGATGCTAGGTTTTGTGGCACTTTAATTGCTTTGAGTCCAGTTGCTGATTTCTCTCTTCTGTTTTACAGACTCCACAGCTTGCATTGTGCACAGGCAGGTTATGGAACACACAGGGTTAGAATCTCTCTGCCTAGCATTTCACTCAAGCCCTGTGACTGCAGTACAGACAGAATCCATTTTTCCAGCATCACACTGATTCAACCATGACAGCACCATCCACTGTCTTCTCCAGGTCCCCGATGCATTTTGCTCCCAAAGTCCACAGCAGTGAAAGATGAAGGGTGTGCAAGATGTGCTTTCCCTTACCTGCAGCATCCAGGCTGGAGAACACAGTGTTTTCCTTCTTTGTTTTGTGCCAGGGTTTCCTTACTATGGAAATCAGGGCATAAGAAGGGGTTGAGACACATCCAAATTTCTCCTTAACCTGCACTCTGTACACAAGGTTTGTAGTCAGACTAATAAACTCAGAGGCCATCTAAGGACTGGAAATATAGCAAAAGGAACCCCCCAGAGCAGGACTAATCATGTTCACTGAATGAGACAGAAATCCTGTTGAAAAGCGTAACAAGCCATCCCACAATTAGACATTCAGTCATAATGCACAAAAGGATCTAATTAAGATTGTAAATCATAGCGATCCTGAATCATTAAGGTATTTTAGCCAAAGAATTCCTAAGTCTTCATAGAATCTTGGGGAATAGCTCAGACTCAGGGAGAATAATTTATGGGAGCTAGAGTCAGGAAACATCTACCAAGTTTGAGAAGCAAGCACAGCTCCCTGGGTCAGTGGTAATCAGTAGCCAGTGAAGACATGAAGGATTTTATTGGAGGGACCAGTGATCTCAGCTGTCACCAGTGTCACACAAGGATGGCTTGGTGTTTTGAACGTGAGTTATTCTTGCATGCAGACCAGGCCCAGCAATTACAATCAGCAGCAAAATGCAGCTCTTTGTCCAAACCAGGAACCAGTAGATAATGAAGTGAGGCTCAGTAAGTGTCCTCTCTACCTGCATGCATCTCGACTGGCTACCAGACCTTGTCCAGGGAGAGCAGCAGGTGGCTTAACACACTGTGAGTGGTATCGGCTGTCACTGGGATGCACTTATTGAAGCGTAGAGATCCTTGTCAAGCTCTGCTTCTGCCACCTGCTGCTGCAGACCAGTGTCTCTGTAGCGCTCCATGGGAAACACCTCTTTTAATGACTGTCTCTCTGCCTGATTTTAAGTTTTTTGGCTTTGTAGCACTACTGTTGCCTCTGTCATGAGCTGTAGGCATCTAGATAAATTGTCCTCAAAGACAGCATTGACTTCTTACTAGCATGGTGCAAGGGCTTCATTCATCTTACTTTCTCCTTGGCACACACTGAAATTTGGCTCCTGCTTAAAGAGAACAAAATGCTTTTCGCTCCAGCAAATAACTGAACTTTCATTCACATTCACACACAAAAAAAGGGGGAGTAATATCTGTGCCCAGAGGAAGTTTGGCAGACTGCTTGTGTGATCACAAAAACACATTAAAATTATCCTATGGTAGAGCAAAGGAGTGCTTTCAACCTGTTTTTTCCCTCTCCCCCTTTTCTTCTTCTTTTTTAAACAATTGTCAAAATTACATTTTCTTTTTGATTGTGAAAGCAGAAGATACAGAAAATGTACATAATGAAGAGCTATCTTTTCTGCCAAATCCTGCTGCAGGAAACACCCACATTCAAACTTTAAAAGGATCATCATAAAGCCTGTCCAGGCTTCAAATGTGGTTTCTTTTGTTTTCTTTAAGAAACATATTACTCTAAATCAGCAGCAGGGTTGGACTACATGATCTTTCAGGTCCTTTCCAACCCAAACCATTCTATGGTTCTTAGCTCAAGATTCTGTGATTCTATGATTCTTAGCTCAAGTATTCCTACATTAGTTCTGCAATCAGGTTTCCCATTTTCCTGCTGCAAACAGATAAACTTGGCAACTGTCTGACACCTGGGCTCTCCCGTTCAATTTTTGTGACCAAAAGCAAAGCTCAAGCACAAGGACATCACAAATGCAGTCACAGAGAACTAGCAGGGGGAGGTGGAGGGCAGGACAGGCATCTCACAGTAACTACGGAAGAGCAAGGGAGGCTGGTGAAACCTGCATGAGCCACATTCCTACTTGTGGGTTAGATGTCTACATGTGCATCCTCTCAGCTGGCACTTGAGTGCTGCAGTTGCTGCCAGGAGCCTCTGTGGCACCTGATGGGATGCCCAAAGGCTGGTACTGTACCACTACTGCCACCCCCTTCTTCACAGCCAAAATAGTACAGGAGGCTGAGAAATTCAATGTCAAAGGTGCTGCAGACAGTTCAACTACAGAATCGGAAGGATGCAGACTTGATTAAACAAAAATTGAAAACTATTCTAAAAGCAAATAGCGCTCAGGACTACCTCTGTAAATAAAAGTCATCATTCTAGTACCATGGATGAGAATTTCTGCATCCTTATTTCATATTTATATAGGATTTGTAGAGGAACTACTAAAGCAGTAATGAGTTAAGTGCCACTTCAGCTAAACTCTTAAAACTGGGCTTTAGTAGGATTTGATCATATATTTGAGGGCTTTATTAAGTAGGGATGTCCATAACTACACATCTACATTAGTGCTGAATCAGGAACATCATCATGTTTTTTAAGGATACAATTATTACTACCTTAGAAGGTAAGACTTTCAGACTAAAAGTTAACGAATCTTGGAAATTATAGATTTATTGCCCTGCCTTCATATCTGTTTACAGGTTTGTGATTCTCTGTTCATCTGGCAGAATGCATATGTAAAAAGACATTCACTATAGGTAAAGAAAGTCTCTCTTGGAGAAATCTCCTGAACAAGGACATCTGTACAGGGTGCAGAAACATGCAGTGAAAGGTGAGGGAACAAAGCACGAACACTGGTTTGGAGAGGAAGTCAGCTGGTGAGATCTTTTGATTCATGTGGCAATGGCTCATTGACATGCAGTTACACCGTGAGTGTATCTGACAGTCTTAGCAAAGGCAGATGAGCAGGCGTTACATCAGCAGTTTGCATCAGGCTTCTCGGATGGCTGGGAGCCATTCTGCTCTGGCTATTCTCAACTCTTGTTCCTACCAAAAATTCTGGTGAAAGTTCACTGGCAGCTGGTTCAGACATCATCTCAGACCTCAGTGGTATGCATTCATCTTGCTTATTGATCCCCTTGTTATAGCCAACTGGACTGCTTTGCATCCTACAAATAGAAAACCATTTAGCGAGAACTAACTAGAGATGTATCCCAAATTTCCAGGGAAGATAGTGTCGTATATTTCTGTAGTGTCCAGTTGTGCAAATGTAATTTAAAATCAAGGTATTGGGGAGAATATCCAGTGGGTGGGCATTGCTTTCCCTCCTGCATCAGCTCCCATCTTATGGCACGTGACAGTTTCTGAGGCTGAGAGACACATGCCAAGGCAGGGTGTATTAGTCCAATATATCTGTGCTATTAGTCAAGTCATGTGTCATGACCAGTGTAATTGTGTTTGCTTGATAAATTTGGGCAATAAGTGCAGCGCTCTCCATCAGTTCCAAATGAGCCAAGGCCTTTGGTTAGTTTAGTAATTAACCTCAGGAATTGTTCCAGTCATTCAAATATACACAGTATGGTGTCAGTAGATGCATAGCCAGCACTCGCTAAATATTTAAGCAGGGATCTTTTGAAGCATATAATTTACTCAGTTATAACATTATACTTTGATGCATGTTTTAGACTTATTTAGCTATGTGTATTGTTAACCCCTTCAGATCTCTCTATCTTACCACATGAAGAGAGTGCCAAAGCAGAACCTGACTTCAAGCTTTCAGTTTCTCTCATGTATGCTCATTTCTCTGTTTCTGGAGCTTTCCGGGGCCAACTAAAGCAGCAGTGTGTACAAATGCCCAGTCCATAAGCTGCATGAAGGCCAGTTGCATGGGGAGGCAGAACGTCTGTAGAGAACTGGGGTCCCAGTGCCTGTCAGAAGGGTGAGGGATCTGCCTGAGTTTCCCTGCTCAAGAGCTCCCACCCTTGGTGTGTAACATTTGTGTTTTGCTCATTTGCATCTACTGAATCTGCAGTCATGGGTGAAGTGCAGAAACTTTTTGTGAATCCAAGGGAAAAGATTTGTCCAGTAATATATGGCCTGGCCCTCCAAATCAGGTTAAGCAGGTTAGCACTTACAGCAGACATCTCATACAAACTAATACCTGGAGCTGCCTGTGTCTTTTAATCAAAGCTATTGCTTTTCTTCCAAATTAAACTAAGTGGCTGATACTGCTACCTTTTTAACCAGGTAAATCTGTATAGGAGCTTGCATAGCACAGAATTGTCCTTATATCAATAACAGTGTAAGAATTAAGAAACTTTTAAGCATCCATCTGTTATGATCCCATAGTTCCAATCTTCTTATTCTTGAAATTGGATCCTCCCACAATGTGATATATGTTTTTTAGGCAAACACTGTCTTATGTAATAAGCCTTCTCAGCTTTTATGGATTATTTCGCTCCACTCAAACCAAGGCCCAGACTTACACTATTTTCTGATTGCCTGACCAGTTCTTTGGATGAAAATGGGCAGAATAAAAAAACTCACTCACTAACTAACATGGATAATTCTTCAAATGAATTGAGTATGAATTCTGCATATCTGAACACATCTTTCAGTTTGTACTCATGGCACAATAATATATGTATTTTGATCAGTATCACCTCTTGACTCTGAAGTTGCTGAAATCTCTGTCACTTATTTTATTTAAACCAAAAGGAGATTCAGTCTTTTCACCTATGAATAAACTGCAGAAACAGTTCGATCTCTTTGCCCACTTTTCTTGCAACTTAGTACATACTGATATGTATATTTTACTTTCAGTGCTCTCTGAACTACATCTTCTGCTGTTTGATTATGGGGACCTTGATGTGATAAACAAGCTGATTGCCATGGCAACTCTACCAGCTTGGCTCTGTCCAAGGTCGCTGCCAGAACACTTCCACTCTCCTCTCAGATCTGACATGTCAAAGCCCAGGCTAATGTTCCCTTTCCATTTCAAAAGATAATTTCCCCATTATAGATGGCATCTTTAGGCAGAGAAGCATCTGTTACCTAGATGAGTTATGCTTTTCAAGTCAAAACAAGGCAGGGGGGCAGGGAGGAGCTGCAGTCATCTGCAGTCACCACATAAGTTGGAAAGGAAGAGTGAAATGTTTTGACAAGCACATACTGGAAACAGAGAAGCAAACCTTATATGAGGCCAGTCTCCAAAAAAGATCAGGAATGAGTTTTTCTAGTGTCATGGTTTAACCCCAGCCAGCAACTAAGCACCATGTAGCCATTCATTCATTTTGTCCCAGTGATATGGCAGAGAGAATTGGAAAAGTGAGAAAAGTCATGGATTGAGATAAGGACAGTTTAATAGGTAAAGCAAAAACCACACACTCAAACAGAGCAAAACGAGGAATTCATTCAATGCTTTCCCTGGGCAGGTAAGTGGTAGGCCACTGCCAGGAAAGCAGGGCTCCATCACACACAATGGTGACTTGGGAAGACAAAACATCATCACTCCAAACATCACCATCTCCCTGCTTCCTTCTGACCCCCTACTTTATAAACTGGTCATGACACCATATGGTATGGAATATCCCTTTGATCAGTTGGGGTCATCTGTCCTGACTGTGGCCTCTCCCAGCTCCTTGTGCACCCCGAGCCCCATTGCTGGTGGGATGCGGTGAGAGGCAGAAAAGGCCATGGTTCTGTGTGAGCTCTGCTCAGGGATAACAAAAACATCCCAGTGTTACCAGCACCAATCCAAAACACAGCCCCATACTAGCTACTATGAAGAAAATTATCTCTATTCTAGCCAAAACTAGTATGTCCAGTTCTCATAAAACCAGTGTTTTACTTAATATTCCACCTTGTGGAGCTCAGAGATCTTCTTCTTCTTCTTCTTCTAGTCTCTCCAGCCTTTGTAGTTGCTGGTTGTGAAAACATGACCATTGTAGTACACAAAATGCTCAATAACCAGAGCCAACAATATCAAATATCCCCAGAAGTTTTAAGATTTATGAAAGTAAAACAAAACCAGGATTTCAGGGATGTTTTCCTTTTTTAAATCATAGAATGGTTTTGGTTGGAATAGACCTTAAAAATCACATAGTTCCAACTCCTCTGTCATAGGCAGGAGCACCTTCCACTAGACCAGGTTACTCAAAGCTCCATTCAACCTGGCCATGAACACTTCCAAGGATTAGGCATACACAGCCTCGCTGGGCAAAATGCTCCAGTGACTGACCACCCTCCGAGTGAAGAATTTCTTCTTAGTATCTAATCTAAACCTACCCTCATTCAGTTTAAAGCCATTACCCCCTGTCCTATCGCTCCATGCCCTTGTAAAAAGTCTCTCCCCAGATTTCCTACAGGATACCTTTAGGTACTGGAAGTCTACTATAAAACTTTATTTTAGCTGCTTTAAAACTCCAGAGCCAACAACACTGAAAGCCACTCCAGAGGACTTGAGCTGAGAGTCCACACAGCTCAAGTATTTAGTAACTGAAGAGGCAAGATAAGGTCCAAGTTGACAGCTAGGCTACACAAGGTCAAGGTAAGTTTTTACAGCACAGTGCTGGGTGTCCACAGGTCTCTTTAAATAAAGGTTTCTCATAGGGCTGCTGCAGTATACAGCATATATTTTGTTTCCAGCAATACGGAAGAAATGGTTCAGGAAAAATCAGTCAGTACTGATTACAGTTCACCTTTTGATGTTCGCCTGATCTTTCATTGGAGGCTTTAAAATTGGCAGGGTCCCAAAGGTAGTGTTATAGCTGTTCAATGTGATTTCTTGCAAACCAGGACACAGGCACAGATTGGATTTGATGAAGGAATCACCAGTTACCAGTGACTTCTGTTTGAGAAAGGTCTCTTTTAAGGAATCCTGCTCATATGCTTTTGTTTTTTCTGATAGTTTTCGGCTTCTGGGATCAAACAGAGGCTGGAAATACTAAAATGTCAAAAGAAAAGCTGTTCTGGTATTTTCTAGACATATTTGAAAAAGGAAGCTCTGGCTATCTCATGAGAAAGTCTGTTAGGGTCCTACTAATTTTGTCTTGGTGTTATAGACACAGAAGCAGAGCCAAGTAAACACTTCGCAACAAATAAATCATACAATGAATGTCACCATTTCTGTATTTATGAAATTGGAAAACTCTCAGATGTATCTGTTATTCACATTCATTAACTTTTCTAGCGAATAATTAGCAGTTTTCATTCCAATTGTGAGTGGTGCACTGTTAAAATCACATTTTGCCACTCATGCCCTAAATTCCATAATGACATAATGCAAGTGGGGCAACAGCAAACACAAGGAGGTGCTAAGAAGGGTAAAGCATGTTTTGAAGCTAAATTTACTTTGAAGGTACTCAGTAAAGAGTGTTTGGAAAGCATAAGAAAATATAATTGTGAGGAATAATTTTTGCAAAGTAAAATTCCATTTTGCCTGCATAGTTGCATTGATCTCCCTGGAGGTGCAATCTTAGTGTCTGGTGCTGGGGCCTTCAACACTAACCCAAGAGCTAGGATCTTTTCAAATAAAGGATTTATTCCACTGTTATTAAGGTAACACTTCTCATACTTTCTTCCTGATTCCGAGGGTGACAACATATGTGACCAAGGTAAGCTTGTCTCCAGGCGTGGCCCCAATAGTGCCTCAGCTTTGCTGCAAACATGTTTTCACAGTAGCAAGATGTGTTTACTAACTGCTTCATTCCTTTCTATGCAGATACCCTCAACCCCGTTGTCCTAGGAGTCATAACTACACCATCCTTCACACTTTATTTCACATTCATATTCTGTTGGCACCTTCTTTTCCCAAGTTACCTGGAAAACAGTATGAGGAAGGCACGCCAGTCACCCCTACCATCTTTCTCTTTGCTGCTAATGAGAATAAATGAATTGATCAACCAGAAGTCTGATTTTGATTTTCTGATTAATAACATGATTACCTGATGCTTAATCAGCAATAAGCTGCCTTATGACACTTTTCTCCCTGTTCCTACAGATTCACTTCATTGTGTGATCTTTATTTGGTCTTCCCCCCTCAACTGACACCTGGCCACATCACTAATTCAAGACAGGATACAAGTTTTTTCTCCTAATCTTCAATGGATTCTTGACTAGCCAATCAATCCAGGAGGTATGTTTGAATCAGTTTAGAGATGGAATCTTTCTATTTCTTCAGGATCAATTTCTCATTTCATGAACAAATCTTCACAGGTTCTGCACATTCATAAGAAATCAGAGTTGGAACATGTTTATTGCAGTCACATTTTCTTGGCAGTCATAATGTAGTCCCTGAAATCTTTCAACAAAATGGAATCCGCATTAGCAGCATCAGTGAAATTATCTCCTTATTCACCACACAACATGTTGCTTTTTTAATAGCAATCAGAGGCAATAAGAGGTTCAGCTCTCTTCAATGATCCAAGCTCTGCATGATTGCAGGAAACAGTTTCTTTCCTGGCAATCTTACAGATGGATTCCAAAGCCAGGAAGAGACACAATAACGGAGGGAAATAGGAAATACCCATGCCAAGGAAGTGATGAAAGATCGCAGACTCTCTGTGCACACAACTTCATGTGCCACAGCACATGCAGCATGGCAGAAGCACTTCTCAATGTCACCCAAAGGCTTCTCAGTTTTCCCAGCAAACCTAAGACTCATGTTTGGGACAGTACTTACACGACCCAGTTAAGTTAATTAGTCCATTTAGGCTCCCCACAGAGATCACATACTGAGGGAGGCTTCTCCTACAGGCATTGCAACACAACTGGTCTGCAGGGAGATCAGCAGACAAGTTAAATCCTTATACTAGATGTCCCTAGTGAGAGTTGTCCCTCTTGTCCCCCATGTATAATTTCGTGGTGCAATTTTCCACCTGGGTTTCTGTCTATCATTCTTGTCCCTTACAGTTCTGAGAAGCAAAGAAGTTGCTGTCACTGCTAGATTGGGCTAAATCTGAATTGGCGACCTTCAAGGTGAAAGTCTTTGTTCACTACTATTAATCAGTCCCTTGAACCATCCACTGTTATGGACAATGAACCTTTTCCATGGTCACGGCTTACAAACCCTCATTTACAAAATGAGTCTCACAAAGAGTCTGACTGAAGGTTCAATAAAGAAATCTGTCACAGCTTGACTTCTGGGCCATGACATGTAGAATACAAAATCAGATTCATTAGTTCCCAAGCCTTTGCCAGGTTCCCTGCTACTCTTTTTAACAGGAAAAATTATGACACTACCATGTAAAATTGTTTTAAAAAATCAATGTTGATTAATAAAAGTAATTTCAAGAAGCTGTATCAAAAAGTATTCAATTTTAAATTCATTTTCCCTGCCTAATTGTCTGAGAATATCTGAATGATGGTATAGGAATATGAATCCATTGCTCTTTCAGTCCTGCATGAGCCTATCTTTTTTGGTGGCAAAAGCCCCTCACTCATCACCAACCCACTTCCAGTTTACAGCTGCTCAAGGGCAACTGACATGAATTATAAGAATTTTGTTGCTTCTGTTTTGCCACTGTGCAGTGTTAAAACTCACTTTTTAGGTGAACTGCTAGATACAAGTATAGTTTTAAAACAGCACATGAGAAAAAAATAAATAAGGACACCTGATAACCACAGAAATTGTGCTTACTTCATAGTAGTATAAGACCCTTACAACCAAAAGCAACAAAAACTGTGTTCTCCATTTGCTCACAAAGAGACTGTTTCAGCAGTCAGTTTCCTCTTAAGACAAGAAAAAAGGGCAAAAAACTTCTCCAGCTTTTTCTCTAATTTTGTTGTAGGTCCTTACACATGATCTTCTGAATGACACTGATGGCTCTTATCTTGCCCAAATCACACAGACACTTACAGCAATGCCAACAACCACTGTGCCAGCTACAGTAATTATTTTCATGGGAAAGTAACTATTTGGAAATACTCATTATATTTCTTAGCTTTTCTGGATATTAAACAACAGTCCCAAAAAAAGGAGAGTTACTGATGCACGTTCTGTGGACAACCACTGCGTAACAGCAGGATCCCCAACATTGAAACCAGCTAGAAAGGTACTCCAAATGTAGACATTGTAGCCAAACATCAAAGTTTCAGATTTTCGGACCAAAGATCCAGCTGCTTTTTTGTTCTAGTGCATTATAACTATGGCAACCTTTGGACTCAGAAGTATCTTCAAAGCGAAGGTCACTTTGGCATGCTCTTATATCCAGAAATAATTTCAGGAACAAATTTATCTTTCCAGGAAAAGCTTCAAAATGCTCTATAAACTTCAAAACATAGGGACAATTTAACCACATGAGTGAAACCCCTCAGGGAAGGAATGTATTAGCTGTTCAACAGTTCATCAGGGCAGTGTACAAGAATATAAGATAGAAAATGAAAATTCAGGGAGGAAGGAGAGACAGAAAATAAGGACACTTTTTAGGGGAGCAAAGATATTTAACAAAATATGTGAACTCCAGTCTAAAATTAAACTGTATTTTACCATTTCCCTCAGTTATTGTCACATATTTTATCTGGAAATTGAAGTGATAGTATTATTCAGTAATATTTGCACAATAATGTGAGACCTACTGCAGAAATGTGATGGTAAGTGTGAAGTCTTAGTAAGATCAAAATCAGCTAAAATAATGACAGTGAAATTGTTTGCACTTTTTTGCCATATGTATTTTAAAAGGTATATGAACGCAGTGTAAGTGGTACCATTGGCATAGAGCAAATTTTTTTTCTGCTAATATTTGCCAAGTTTTTCTAAATAGAAATTTGACTGAGATAGCCCACCTAGCAAGATAGACACATTTCCAGCAGAGAATTCATGATCACAGATCTTCAGGAATGGCTCTTATTTCACAAGTCTCTTCCATAACAGGCAAAACTATATACCACATGCAAAAGAAAGTCAACAAAAAGGTTGTCTGCAGCCCTGAAGTTTTCCTAGCAGCTTAGGCTTACATGTGTCCTATGGGATTACATCTGACTGTTTAGTTAGGTTAAAGCATGAAGAAATATGTCTACAGAAATAACACCATTTCTCCTGTGCACAGCATGGCACCTGGCATAGCACTCCACCCTCAAGCAATGGCTGGAATGTTCCTTTCAGCACAGGTGGGCAGTTTTTCCTCAGGTTAGAAAATAAAAACTGTCACCTGTCATCTGCAGTACGAATGTAGGCAAAGCGCTTTGGAATTCAAAAGCTCTGCTGTACTCTGATTATCACTCTTAGCTCTTCTCATCTGTAATGCGGAGGACAGAAAACACTAGGAGTCAGTGAGATGCAGAGAACAACTCAGCTGTTGAGAAACTCAAGGACAGAAGAGGTAAAGCCATGGCCAGGATCATATCATAAGGCAAAGGGAGGAACAGAAATAGGTGGCAGTATTTAAAGAGAAATGAAACTGAATTCAGCCAATGCAGCTGAGTGTCTACAGGAGTAATTATCAGATCAAAACTTATTCTGACAAACAAACCAAGAGCTGGGTTTTTCTACCTCCTGCTAGACACGGCCTTACCCCCACTTCTGTGTAGAAAAACAGAGCACACTTCAAACTCTGCCACCTCAGCTGTGTGTAGGAGGCTGCCGAGGAGCCAGCATTGTTAGAGCTTCTCCCAGACAACACCACTTATCTGCAGCTCAACACCACTGACAGTGTTCACTGAAAGGCAGAAAGAGAGGACCACAAAGCTAAATGTTGTGGAAAAACCTATCGCTATTCTAAAAACATTCAACAGGGACTATTTTCATTGACTCTTGTATGCTTTGTCTGAAGATGGTAAACAGTGAAACAAAGAATGGCAATTCTCTGAGATTTCTGCAAATGCGCATAAATCACAAAGCATTTAATATATTGTTGAGCAGCTGTCATACATTTCTGTTCCGAGCATCTGGTGGTACCAAGACTCCCATGGATAACTACACACTCCACACTGTTGATCAATCTGCAGAAATAGATTTAGTACTAATAATAGCAATAACAATAACATACCTGATGTGGCATGACTTGTACCACAGCTGTAGTTCAGGCTTTGTCTAGATTCAGAAGGTTTTCACGGGTGCAAATTGAAGAGATCTGCTTAGACCTGAAAAATGCTTCCATAAAGACACTCTGCAGAGGTGCAGAATGAGGATTACATTGGCTGTGGCTCATGCAGTAATTTAATAGTCCAAGTTGCCAGTGTTTACTCCCCATCATATGCTAGTTTTGCCCATTTTTTCAAGGTGTCTCCCACGTTCAACACAAGGGATGTAAGAGATCTTAGCAGACAGAGGGCTGTCTCTTACAACTCCCTGTAAAGCTTAATCACTAACAATACTAGGCTCGCAACAGTGAAGATGTCCTGGTGGCTCAGATCCCAGCCAGCCATGAGGTCTTTCAGTCATTTATAATTTTGAGAAGCTTTCTAGTTAAGATTTCCAAGCCCGCTCTCTGCCTATGTGTGGTATTTTTATTTTATTATTCATTAAAATTCTTTGAATAAACTGCTCAGCAGCTTTTGAGACTGAAACAAAAATGGATAGTCCTTAGTATGTATTTGCAAAAGAGCCTGAACTGCAACATTAAAGCAAATTGTATTGAAAATTAACCACTGGCATGGATCCCTCCTTTCTGGAGCAGAACAACTTGTAATCCAAAAGGACTGTGAGCCTCAACTGTGAAGCATTTTGCAAACAACAGAGCCAGAAAGAAAACACAACCCAATCACCTAGTCCAGCCTTCCTCATCACAGAGACATTAGGGCTTTCCCGATTCATTTCTGTTTGGCCTGATCTTTAGAAAATGTCCAGTCCGGATTGCAGCATTTTGATTACAAGGATGGAAGCCTTTCCCATAGTGCCTAGTGCCTGTGCTTAATAGCCATTACAGGCAGAAATGTCTGCTCTGTTTTCAGGTCAAACCTCTGAAGGTCCCCACCTCAGTGCTGCCAGATGCCTGCTGCTGAAGGAAATGCACCCATACCTGCAGTACTCCCACACGAGGAAGAGCAGGCAACACGCATTAAAAGCTACAAATGGGCTGGTTTTGCAAAAGCTGAATTTACTTTCAGTACCACTCAAGTTCCATCTTTCACTACAGCAGTATCAGTGTTTTGCAGTCTTGGACAAATGCCTGCAGAAACATTACAGAATCATTATATTTCATCTCCCCACATTTTCTGCTGAAGATGAAGTAGCAAGTGATATTTTTTATTTACTTTCCAGCACATGTTAAGCTGCACACTGTTAAACAGCTGCCTCATGCTCCCTGCAGGCAGTCTGCAAACCTCTCCAAAAGCCTCTGGGATAAAAGGAGCTTTCCAAAAAAGATTATTCCTCTTCATTACTGATTGTTTAAAAGATTAATAAAATATAACTCTAAAGTCTAGTTATGTTAGGCAACCTGAGCAAATAAAGCTCTGAATTTGACTGTCATGTTCACAGGTGCAACAGGTTCTGATAAAAGGGCATTGAATATTGGAGGTAATGACTCCTCTTGGAGATGTGAAACTAAGAAAAGCCTTGTGCCTGAATTTACCCCTGTTTCATTCAGGAAAGAAGAAACATGAGAGAGTCCATTGTGCAACTGCTGGGGTACATTAGGACTTACTCAGCTTTCCCCTGGGGTTTCAAGTGCCTATGCCGGGTCTGAGATACTAAGCTAGGTAAGTCTTTGAAGGCTAATCATTTGTTGTACTGGCTTTAGCAGTTTTTTAAAAGACCAAGATGCTTTCCAGTACATACACAATGCCTTCAATTTGCATATTTTGAGGCACCAAATGGGATTAGGCATAATGCCCCTCCATCTGTATAGCATCTAGTTGTACAGCTATCCAGTGTGTTACAGGTGAGTTTGTCGACTTTGAATTCCATGGCTATTTTGTCACTAATGCCATGAGGTTGACATTTCAAAACTATGTTTTTTTTTCCCACAAGTATTTGATGCTAGTCCTGGAGAGAAGGTAGCAAGCCTCATATTAGCTTTTGCTTGCTTGTAGAAAACACCTTCTCCCTGGTAGAAATATGTCCTTGCCCTACAAATCCTAGTCAAATAAATGAGTGGAAACACTTAACAAAGTGACGCATTCATGTTACTAAGGGTCAGCCTATCATTTAGAAACAGTGAATGTAATAATGTCTTGCTTTGCTGTTCTGAGTAATTTAGTCTCAGTAAGCACACTGAAAAGTTGCATTTACATTTGAAACACTTATTGAGCAGGACTCCACAGAAATCATAGTACATCACTCAATGGTGCATTTTCCTGGCCTGTTTTCTTTCTCTACTCCCCCCACCCCAGTGTTACTTTTCTGTAAACACATAAATCAGCATCATCTATATTCATTAGGTTACCCGACTTGTTCAGTGCAAAATTACCCGTTTTGCATGAGTCTTCACCCTTCTGATTAATATAAATTACTTAAGTTAATTATGTTTCTCTTCATGGAAAAATATTTGTCAAACTGTAAAAGCATCAATAAAAATAGAAATGTAGAAATTACAAGGGGACAGATGTGTAAACAAGATCTGAATGGCTCATACCACACCTAAGTCTTATTTCAGATGTGGCTACAATCCTGTCTCTGCCAAGGAGACCTTACCCTTAATTAGATGAGAACACCAATTTGACCTGAGATTGATGAGGTCAGCAGAAAATAATTAACCTACTCAGATCTACAACATTAGTCTAGAGCAAACATGAGACCTTTTTCCTGCCTTGCATTAGACCTATGTGAGATTTCACCTGGAAATCTCACAGAAACCTGACTAGGTGTGATGAGCATCTACGAGGTCAGCTTTATCTCTCTGTCCCTTATTGTCCAAGATCTAGAAAGCTTCTGAAAACATCATTTCTCTGTAAATTTCCTCAGCTACAACTGCCTGCTCAGCTTTTAGTCGCATGAACACTCTATAGCACAAAAAAGAAAGCATTGCAGCTAAGCAGCATCTAAGGTTTCATTTCTTTCCCTTCCTTTTTTCTAGGCAGTTCTCATTCAATTGTTCTTTTTTGTCTTTCTGATAGAACTAACTAACTAAATGAAAATATATTCTACAGATGAGAAAAAAATAGACTGAAAAGTGAGATTTTTCCATTACAGGCTGGGGAGGAGGGAGCCTGACTTGCACAGGAACAAACCAACCACATTCAAGTCCCTCTGTGTCAATCCAAGAACAACTCCCCTCTCATGTGTACAGTTGTCAGAAGAGGGCTGGCAGCTCTGTAGCCTGCAAACATGCAAACATCCTGCAAACATCCTTCTCTACAAATCCCCATTATAAACAGCAAAAGGAGAAGGAAAAAGTTCTCTGTGCTGGAGAATAGCAGCCCCTATGGCCCTAATCCCCAAAAAGCAAAGGAAATTAAGTAGGTTGTTTGCAGGTTAAAATGAACAGCTTCATGAAAATCTTTTCCCTTAACCCATTTCCCAGAGGAAGTTTTCCCTGGGATGTAGTTGCATCCTAAAATGAGTTATTTCCCCATGCAGGAAGATGCAATATAAGTTGCAGATGGTAGAACCAAGCTCAAAGCCACTTTCTTTGCATACCATTTACAACCGTATGTGAGGCTGCACCTGGACACCATCCTTTAACTGAGCACAGCACAAAGTCATGTGATTAGCTGTTGAAACTGTTTCTTCAGTGAGGGGAGCAGCATTCCCATTAGAAGCTTGGATATATCCTATAGCCTCATCTGGGACAAGAAACTTCCAAGGAGCCTTTCCGGAGTGAAGAAATGCAAAAGAGCATTTATTCGTCTAAGCATTTCTCTAGCCTCCAAACCCTGTCAAGCCAAGCTGATTATTAAGTCTGAGGATTGGGACAATTTCTATTTGTTCCAACTCAGTTGTCCCACCCTTGCTTGATCCATCTGGCCAAAGGAGCTTTAAATCTGAGCTCACCAATTTGCCTGACATTGGATTTACTCAGCCTAAAGCCAAAATGATTTTGAAATATATTGGGGGGGGGGAAGTATTGGCATCTGATTGACTTAATTCCCGTTCAAGCAAAAAGTCTGCTGACCCATAATTGAAAATCAGTTTTGCCTTTTCAGGGAAACAAGGCTCAGTGTGAGTTGTCAGCTGGGGTCTTAGACAGGGAAATTTTTGCTCGAGAAGCCACATTTATGACCTTTAATTGTCCCTGAAAACTAAATGTAGAAGATAGCAAAACTCATACATCTGATAACAAATCTACCTTCACTGTTTCTAGCACAGACATAGGTTTTCCTTTCTTACCGTGAAGTGACACTTCTCCCTGATTGAATAGCTATTCATCACAGCCAGTCAGTGTTTACTGCATACAACTCCTCACCTTGATAAAGCCAGCTGCTCTAAAAATAACGTGATAGAGCTTGTTTCTTTTATCTTTTTTTTTTTTTTACTTCTAGTCCCATTTCTTTGTGCTCTCATAAGAAAGTCCAATGACATGCTCTGCCATGATTAAATTGCACATACACCCACTGCTGCCACCACAGTCTAAAGTGAAGGTTCAACATGTCCAACAATGATTTCTTTTCATCTGCACAACTCCAGCACCAGATGTGCCACACTTGCCATATATGTGACAGAAATCAGCTCTGTGCCACCATATCAATCAACCTTTCCGGATTTCTGGATAGCTGCTGCTACAGAATGATGCACATAAGAAATCTGGGACATCTCTGGCTGTGCCAGTAGGCTGGGGCACAATTTGTAGAAAAAGTAATCTGGTTTCCAAATCAGCATGCTCCAAAATAAAGCTCAGAGAGTGAGCTATCCAACAGATAAGAGGAGAGTTTCTGCGCTGGGGCCATGAAGCACCACACTGAACTGAGACATGACAAATAGAGATTTGAAATCAGATGTTGCAGGTTTTATCCCTAGTCCTTGTAGACACTTTTCTCTGCAGCTCCTAAAGCATATTTTGAAGAAAGGATTTTATAGTGGAGGGATTCTGCGGTACAGGAACACAGGATGTGTTTTCAAGGGTACAGCTCAGAATGACACACCAAATTCTCCCCAACTTTCACCTGAAGAAACCTTCCCAGGTGTGGCTTGTCCAACTGCACAAAGAATATTAGCATCACAGCTGGCAACAGGATCAGACACTTCTTGCTCCCTGCCCAGAGATCTCTCCACAGGACTACACTCTTTCTCTGCCTGATTTCTAACACAACCCAAACAGTGTGTCTCTGCAGGTTTTTGCATCCCTCCAGCTTTTGATATAATTGATATTAATCTCCCAGTGTTGTAGATATTTGCAGTGCACCAGATGGGCCATTGTTTAATTAATAGTGCTGCTTTCATTCAGTCTGAGCTTGATTAAATGAAAACTCCATCTGTGGGAAACCAAAACCTGCAGGCAGGATGCAGTAGAGTGATGCTGCTATCAGCTTTGATGATTTTGAGAGAAGAGATTGCATGGGGTGAGGCTACATTTCCCACCATTTTTGTGGAATGAGGGGTAAGGGGTCTTCTGTCTCTAGGCTGACATTAAAAACTTGGTGTTAAAATAGCCTAGGAAAGAAAGGGGGAAAGTGTGTGAGTGGTGTTGGGGAGAGAAAAACAAGAAGGTGGGATAAGGAGGGATACAGTAAGCCATACTCTGCCTGAAAAGATGAAACCCAGAGAATAGTGGGGGACAAAGAAGGCCAGAAGTCATCATTCCTCCAGCATTTGGAGTTGATTGTCGAGTGAGCATGACCTTGGGAACGACTTATGGAGCTCATGTTCCCATCCAATCTTGGACACATACCTTAAAACCTCTGCAGACCTTCCAGAAGCCAAGGTCATTTGGCCATCCAGCACACACCACCATCCATCTTGGACACACCCTGTTTACTTCTGCACTCAGGAAATTAACCTTTGACAATTGAGAGAGTGCAGGAAAAAGGGCTGCCAGAGATGGAGCTGATGTTAAGTTGACCTGAAGCGGCTGACTTGAGAACACCACAGCCGCTCCAGAACTTGTCAGCTCCTCTGGGACTGGTCTGGTGGAACATAGCACCTTTTTAAGACCAATGCACACTAGCCACCGTTCAGGGTGTGGAAATGGCTGAGACCTCCATGCAGCACAGCACTGTGCAGCTAAATGTGCCAGGAGCAATTTAGTTGCCTAAGTATAGTCCTCTGAATGCCTTTGGTCCCTGAAACATCCACAGTATATACTTGCCAGTCCCATGTGAATGTCTTCGGTGTGTATCAAGCAATTGTGGAGAAAATGAGTTGCATCCATCAGTGGGTTTTGGGGGTAGCTTTCCCATACTACACAGTGCACACATAGCTTAGGTATCTTTCCTTCTGTTTCTAGCATCCAGCGTCTTTGCTGCAATCTCTTGTTATTCTTCTAAAACAATAACAGGTCAGCTCTAAGCCTTGATTTCAGAGGGCCAGAAATAAATAACTTGTAAAGTGTATGTTATTTCAGCCTCTGGCAATGGATCTGCATTGCAAATCACAGCATACTGCTGATGCCAGCCCTCAGAGAGGCTCTTTTAGTCCAAATTACAGGGGTCTGCATACTGAAGCTGATAGAAGCTTGTATCAAGCCTCCCTGACAATTTAGAGTAAGGGTTGTCATAAATACTGCCTTGAGCTCTTCCAGATTCGGGAGTTTGAACCTCAGTGTATATAGGTGTAGCTTGAAACTGCACCTGTATACATGGAATTCATCCAACACATCCTCTTCCATGAAGAAATGAGACATGATCTCAAAGCAACAAGGACCCCAAAGCCATAAACAAAGACTGACTTATATTATTACACCTGCAACATAGACCATGTCCACAGATGGTAAACCCTGAGCCTCCAGGACCAGTCCCATTCAGGTATGGTAAATTGAGACATCACTAAAAGAGATGGAAACCCCCGAATCCTTTGTCCATTCTCAAGCCATAGAGGAAAGCTTTTAGCTTCAAGTTCAGCAGAACATATATTGTGATCCTGAAAAAACTCAAAATCCTCGAAAGTTTGAGACTACGATTCACTGAATTTGTTCACTGCCTCTATACCAAGTGCTAGAGAGCCTTTGTTAGACTGTACCCAAAAAGACAATCACCAAAAAACATTGTATTAAAAAAGATTTGCTACAATTTTTAAAATCAATTTAAGTTTAAGCTGTCTAAATAGGCTGCATGATAACATAGATACACACAATGTGAATAATAAGGGTATCAGGAGGAGGGAGCTAGCCTATTTGTCAGTGTAGTATTTTCCAGAATATGCTTTGCTTCTGTATCCTCAAAACCCTTTTTTATAAACCAACTAAACAAATAAACACTCTTCTTAGAAGGTAATAAACATGGCAGATATCTATACTAAAGCGAACCAGGCTTTATCTATACCAGGCAAAACAGGCAACTTAACCTACAAACTCAAATGTCCTCCTGAAAACTTTCAAACCAGCTTTGGTCCTCTCCTAAGTGTGTGCATGGATTTCCAAGGGATTTCAAGTTTGTACGCTCCCAGAATTTTCCCCCAGGGTTCCCAGCTGGCATCGTTCCCAACCCTCCTTCTGCTTGTTTTCTTTTCCCCTCCTGTGGAATTTTATTTCAAAGAATCAATTACTGTCATCTTATATTATCCTTGACTCATTACTTCCAGATGGTTCTATTATTAATTTTTTTTTTCCCCAGCTACACACCAAGTGTTGTGGCCATCACTGAAATTAAGCCGGCAACACAGGGTAAGCAGGCACCCATCTACACAATCAAGGACTTTAAAGACAGAAAAGTCTTAACAGTTTTTATTCACTTCTTCATTTTGTCTCCTGAAAGGAGACCTCTTTTCTCTACATTACCTGTTACAACATTTCTCAATTTTCTTTTGACTGACCTTCTATTCTCCAAATATCTGATTTTAGTATCTTCTTTGCTTCGCTCCTGCAGTAACAAATGTCCTCATAAAATGCTTCCTGCTATTTGGACTGACTACTCCTTTTTTTACCCTTCTCACAGTCTGGTTTGTCTCTCTTCCCAAGTGGTGGGCAACTATCATTACCCTCATCATACAGATGGGTTGGGGAAGGAAGAGACCTTAAGTTAGCAGAGAGGGGAGTACATACCACAGCTCCTGTCCACCAGCAGCGATATTCAGACAGAGCTCTGCCACCTCCCAGCACCAGCCCCATTACTGCAGCTGTAAAGTGTCATGCACAATGCATAGCCCTCTAACAGTAGGCTCCTGCCTCACTTACCCAAGCAGCAAGGCCTGTGTCTTGCCCTCTGCCTCAAGGCAGTGGCCACTCTCCCATGTCATTCTCCCCTTGTGTGCAAGAGGAGAACTCCAGTTTGCATGACCCCTTCTGGCAGATGCATTGCCAGCACTGGAATCCATCTCACAACTTAGAAGATGAATGAAAGAAAAATGAAGGAAGAGAAGTATATTTCTAGATACACCTCTGCTCAACTGGAAATGTAGAACATGTCCTTGACCCCGTTTATTCCCACCTCATCTCCAGTCCTTCTGGAGCACTGCTGTGGCCTAGAGTTGGACTCCATGCAGAGATTTTCGATCTTGCAGGCTTGATGTAATTTCTGCAAGAGCTGACTGAATGAATACACCAGGTTTAAAGGGCTTGTTTTATCCCAACCCAGAGTTCATAGGACACTTCTACCTTTTTCTGCAACTAACGAGTGAGATTATTAAGACAGATATCATATGACTGCATTGCAAAGAAAATGCATGATCAAAATGGCATCCCCTTGTAGTGCTACTCTGCAAAGGTCTCTGAGCAGGACAACAGGTTCAGAGTCATGCTGCATGAAACCAATCTCCTTGCATGATCTGCCCAACAAAGCACAAAAGTCACCACTAGCCACCCATGGAAGAAGTAACATTCAAAATTAAACTTGCCAAGGGACTTGCAGCAGCTGCACCTCATTGGCAATCCCCCCATGCACCTTCAGTTCTGTTCTGTCTGGAGCAAAACAGTGGTTAAACAAAAGTCACGAAAGCAAACATTTTCCTTATTTTGCTCTGTGTGTGTGCCTGTGTTGATGAATCATTCATCAGCTAGTCAAAGGATTCAATATTCATAAGCAGGGACTGAAGATGGGAAAATCAAGTGAAGGAAATATTCTCAAGCTTCACTCATCTTGCAGGTTCATCTTACTTATAAATTGATGCTTGCTCCAGGTTTTCTTAGTCTTTCAAATGTGGCCATCTCCCATGTACATCTTTTCTGCAGACTTTAGTAAACATTGAAATACAAATGTTAACATTTCAGCCATCATGATTCTAGAGCTCATTAAATTTCAAATACCAGGTTCATCTGAGATGAATGAGGTTGTGTCTTGCGGCTTATTTGTGGGTTTAGGAATATTGGTTGTATCCTGCTCATAGTTTGAAACTTTTTCCCCTATGGCTCAGGCAAGAGACTAAAATTTTATGTGCTTATATATCATGTCTCCTAATCGAAAATGAGATTCCTGGACAGAAGAAGAAAACATCAGGGAAAAGTACTGACTTGCTCCAAACATGCACAATTCAACTCATGTTTATAAATCTTTGCCAGTTAGTACAGATAAATAATTTCTGAAATGCAATTTGTTCGCAAATAGCTCACTTTGGTTCCCAGTCACTCTTGATGTGTGAATAGTCATATGGCATAATTTTTGTTCTTGGACTTGATGACTGAAACTCATATGTGAGATATGCCTCCAAATAGGAGATCAGTGAATGACAAATAGCAAATAACTCATTTCCAGTATGTATTCTTGAACCATTTACAATTTGCAAACATTTTCATAAATTCCCAGCAGCCACTGGGATACTGGTGAATAATGAGTTGTGGTGTCTCTGCAAATTGCCATGAATCTCATTCAAGAGGACAGAGTCCTACAGACTTTCTCATTATTCAACCAGCCGTAGCACGCAATAACTCTGGAGCAACCCACTAAATTCCAGAGGCAGGATGATCATCTCTGGCAATGATGTGTAAAACAGTCTGAGTTAAATTATCAGATAGTGGTTCAATTTGCAAAGGTGGAGCCCAGTTCCCTGTGTTTAGAAAATTAACTAGCAAAGCCAAAATAAAACACTGCAAGAAAAAGCCAAGCACATTTCACACTCACATGAGAAAAGGAGATAGTAAGACCCTTTGAGCTGAACCTGCACAAACTGGTGTAGAAACCATTAGGAGTCGGGTTTGCAAGTCTTCTTCTGCATACATCTCCACTTAAAAGATTATAGAAGCCTATCATTTTTCAGAGACATTTTTTATCCTATAGAGACACAGAATATGTAATTTGCATTTTAACCCTCCTACATAGTGGAAAAAATCCCTAATACACTCTCCTGAGCTACAGGAGAGAAAATACAGACCCTTAGGAAATAAGAAAGTCTGAACAGCAATAAAAAACAGATGTCCAACAGAAATGAAAACAAGCAAAAAAAAAGATAAAAAAAGCCTTCACTTAAAGAAGCGATTGTAAAAATGTTAGCTGAAAAATATACATGCACCAAATCATACTCCTACAACTATCCCACAAGAGGTAGAGGCAACAGGATGCTCCAAGTATTTGGATAGTGCTTCCAGAAATTCACAAGAGGCTGACACAACAGCAGTGTTTATTTAATAACAGAAGCAATCAACCAACTGAGCTAGGCAAGGTAATTAGCACAGAAACCACTGCAGACACAAGGGGGAAGGTGGATTCACGGGAGAATGTGGTGCTGTGGCTGTAGTGTTTTCCATGGGACCCTGGGAACTGACAAGATAAGAATTAGAGCTTACGAATGCAGAAAAAAAAAAGTGTCTGTGTCTTTATTCCCTGGTACATCAAAAGTCGCTTTCCTAAAGCAAGAGGAGCAGGTGAGAGGACTAACATCCCCATGACATCTTTTGGGCACTGAAGATAGGAATGGGGTGGAGAAAGTGGCTTGTTCCCCCAGGTATTCCAGCACAGCTCTGCTGTAAAAATGGCACAGGAAAGGGGATAGAATGCTGAGAGCCAATTATCTTAGGAAGATAAAATAGAGGGCATGAGGGGTCTCTGCAGGTGAAGGTAGAAGCAGGGAAGCCCACAGGATAGCTTGCAGCAGCTGAATTAGTCTTCAGTGTACCCACACTTTTCCCAGTACACTGCATAATTCTCCATTTGCTGAAATCTCTCCACAAAGCTGGCCTTGTGGGAGCACAGAGATGATCTTGAAAATACTCCAGGTTTTTCAGTGTTCCCATCACCATCAGCAAACATAGCCCTCCCTACATGTTCATCTATCTGTGTAAGTGGAGAAGTAGGAGATACCACAGTACACTCAGCCACATATGCATCTTTTCCAAGCCAAAGTTTTCAAAAGGGGCTTGTGAATTTTGTGTTTCACCTTTATTGCAATTGTCTGAGGTCCCTCAAATGCCCAGTAACTCCGATCTGCAAGTTCAAGGGGTGCTTGCCTTCTTGCAGGTTTAGACATAGTACCTGGAGAACTGACACAGCAGCAGAAGCTTTGGGGACAGACACTTGGCTGCTCTGAGTTGACAGGAAGATTTTTAAACCAATAGCACTGCCCAGTTTACACCAGGTAGGGATGTGACCTTATCAGTTTGTAATGGCTTTCCGTGGCAAGGTTTGGTAGCGGGGGGGTCTACACAAGTGACTTCTGTGAGAAGCTGCTAGAAGCTTCTGCCATGTCTGACAGAGCCAATGCCATCTGGCTCCAAAGCAGACCCACTGCTGGCCAAGGCTGAGCCCATCAGTGACAGTGGTAGCACCTCTAGGTGCTATACATTTCCCTGGGGGAACTCTCAGTCTTCCTACTTTTACCCAAGTAACTGTTTTCATCTCCAAGATAGAGCCATTCTCTCTACTCAGTAAGGACTGTCCTTGGTAGCCAGCTGGCATGGTTGTGGGTCCAGCCTGTTCTCCTGCCACAAAGTTGACCTGCAGACAGTAGATTTCGTGTAAACACCCAAATGTATTCAAGCCCAGGGGATCATATAGTCCATACAGCATGTAGTACATGGATGGCCTTAAGATATGGGATAGATCCACCCACTCGAACCACAGAGCTTGCAGAGAGCAGGGTCAGAAAGTGGCACTTGTTTAGCATAATCTTTGGCATTTATTTAATAGAAGACAAATTCTTTTACAAGGAAAACCAGGGGAAACAGACAAAGAACCCATGCTGCTGTGGAATGTATAGTAGGTAACGGAACAGCTACCTTTTCAGGTCTTCCCTTTAAGCTGTCAAGATAAGGATGCTACCGTAAAATGGTATTAGTGCCTTCAAAAAGTAGCCTGCATTTCCAGTGGGGTGTGGATCTCTTTCATTTTGCATTAAAGCAGTAAAAAAGCGTGAAAAAGATTGTTGTAACTGAATTGTTGTTTTGGGATTAATTTACAAGTTATTATTTACCCCTACTCTGTGGCACTGCCTGCAGCTTCCTCCTGTGGTTCAGCAAGAGAAGCAGGGACTGTGGAGAGAACAGGAACTGTATGATGGAAGACAAAGCACTGTAAAAGCAGACGACCCTGAGAACTCATTATGGCTTGCACTATGTTCTGCAACCACAGTGAAAAAAAAAAAAAGAAAACAGCTTTAAAAGGCTAGGAACAGCACAGGGAAAGGAGCTGGTTTGGCTCGAAACAGGTTCACACCAATGCGATAGACCACAATGTTTTGGAACACAATGTAGATAGTGATGGATATCACAGCCACGTCAACAGCCCCAAACTCTGAGAACCCTACCACACTCCTAAAAAAAATTAATTCCTTCCCAAAGGACAACACCTAAACCAACTGGAAGCAAAGACACACAGACACAGGATTACAAAGGGCCTGGAAACCCAGTAGAGATGTCCAGCTCTGGTGTTCACTTGCTGGACACCACACCTATACAAACTCTCCACAGAGGCTCAAATCTAGCTTTGCACTGAGATCCTCCATTTAACAGTATCTGCCTGAAATGGACAGCAACACACTTTGACCCCTCTAGTGTGAACATGGTGTGGACAAAACCACTAAAAAGATGTTGACAGCCATTCAGAAACTGTGCACAGAACAAGAAGTGAATGGGCAAAACATACAATTTTTTGTAAGAGTCGATTTGTCTGTGTCAGGACAGGGTCCATCAGCAAGGTGAGGAGGAGGTAGTTTGAACTGCTATTGCTCATACTGCAGAGAATGGTGCTAATTTTCCAAGATTTTCAGATTGCTGTCTTCTGCCCAGGAAATCTTTCTGAGATTGTCTTAAGCATTAAGTTTCTTAAAGATGAAGGGAATATTGAGGGAAAGAATGGTGCCTAAAAAAAAATTTTTGCTTAGGTCCATTGAGCAAAGCAGCACTAGGAAAAAGCAGTAACAAACCCCCTCTGCCTTCTAGCTTCTCTTTTACTCATTCTTATATAAATAAACAGAGTGAGGAAAACTGCAGTCCAAGGAAGATTAACCTGCATTATAATCACAGAGTAGGTAAGGCTTTTCATTTTATTTTTCCCTAAAGGAAAAATGTGACTTGATGATTCAAAAAAAAAAAACCAAAAAATCAACCCACAAAACCAACCCACAAGATGAATCTGCTTTAGTCTGAAGAACAGAGAAGTGTCACTGCAAACTTGAGCAAGAAGGATATTATCTGGGGCACTGTAATAAAACCAGGTAACTTAATTAAAGCGTTGCTCGGACCGCTACAGGTATCCACGCCTGCAGCTCACTGCCCAGAACTGTCACGCACATCTTAACATATCGGCTCCAAAAGGTTATTCAGCAATTCTTCCTAGCTTCTCTCTTCAGTTTTAATTTCCGTGCTCCTCAGTTTTACTTTGGGGGGCTTTCATTTCCCTCTCTATTGTTATGTGTTACGTGCTCCTTCAGAGGTTGTAAAGGGGCAGCTGGTTTTGCCTTCACCCTTGGCAGGCAGGCAGAAAGTGCTGTACTGTTGCTGCATATGAATTAGTTTGTTGCCTGCAGTAATTTCTCCATGGCACACCCCCAGCACACTCTGGCCCTTCTGTTTTCAGACAGTCCCCCAGCAACGTGCCCCACAGGGTGCAATGCCTCTGGTGCTCATGGTCTCTGGGGTAAGCAGAGATGCACCTCCTCCTCTGAGCAAGTTGCGGGGCAGTAGCAGCACCAAGCTGGGCTCAGCTCCTTTTAGGTACCCGTACTGTCCAGTTCAAGCTATATCCATGCACTCTATAGCAATGTAAACCTACACTTTACTACCTACCAATTACAGGATGTTCCACTTGTTGCTCCCTGTCCTTTGGTAGCCTGTGGAACCTAGTAGCCCATAGCACACGTCATCAATCACTCTCATCCTGGAGGAAGGCACAACTGGATTTTCTGACTGAAGGTTGACATGTTAACTTGTATATAGGAACCAACTACATAGACCATTTGAATTCTGTATACATGGGCTTCTCTTCCCAGTTATTGAAATCCAGGTGTTTATTCCACTTTGCAGATGTCAGCAAGTCTTACAACTTACACTCAGACAACACAAGGCAATGGCTTTCTTTTTTTTTTCTTTCTTTGTTATTAATGATCTAGCTTTCTCTCTGGGTATTGTGAGTGGCAGGAGGTAGAGACCTGCCAATCAAAATGTTAAAAGGACGTTGTCAATGTCACGCTTCATCCTCAGCTCTCCATCAGTTCGAACACAGAAACAATGTTGAAATTACAGTCCCACTATTTGCAAGGTGAGAACACAAGCTCTGCCCTGGCACACAGAAGCCTGAAAAAAACTCCAGCTGTTGTTTTTGTCTGAAAACATCAGAGAATACAAACTTCTCATGACAGTTTATCTTTGTAAAATTACCCTCTTGAGCATCCTCATCCAACAGAAGGCCACATCTTGCTCCCAGTTAAATCAGTGTTCAGTTTCTCAACAGCTTTTTCAGTGGAAATGTTCGCTAGCGGTATACGGCACCTTCTGAAGCTGTAATTATTTGTTCCAAGCAAAAGTAGCTGGGTAATCCCCATCCCTGAACATGTAATTCAACAGTCTTTGAGGTTTCTGTGTGTTTTACATTAATGCTTAAATGGGTCATTTCCACTGTAGCCTGTTGTGTTTTGTGGTAAGACCATCCACATCCACTTTCACACCTTCATAGACTTGGACACATGGAGAAGAAAATACTCATAAAAAGAGAGTCAAAAGCCATATTTAGGGTAATGCTCTGGAAACACATCTCTTATGTGGCAGGCTCTCATTCTGGAGAGATCTATACACTCAAAGGCTTGGATTTTGTCCCAGGTGCAGACTTATGTTAGGGCCGTGACATTACTGGCCATGTCATGCCCCTCAAGGGGAAAAAGAAAAGAACTGAGTGCAGGAAATGAAACAATGGCCAAAGGAGATGTGCATGCATTCTCCTAAAACAACAGCATCTCATCCTATGAAGGCTTCTGTAAATATGGTCAGAAGCAGCATCCCCCTTTCCGTCTTGATAGCAGTTGCTGTCATCACTACAAGATTGTGGCAATAGTACTACTGAATCTTTGATTATTCTCAAGCAACATGTCAGTTTAGACATAGCTCTCATTTAAACATGGTTAAAGAGAACATTTTCTGTGCAGTTTTTGCACAGTAAGGTAGCAAATGTACAGCTCAACCATTATGTATTCTGGCTCAGTCACACAGACACTCCTCTTTTTCAGGTTATGCTGAACAGTTGCTTCTGTGTTGGCAGTCAGGAAATAAAACTATCCTTTTAACGAGTGCTGGCATTGCAAAGTTGTGATGCTGCCATGTTTTCTGTGTTCAGTTTACACCCCAGAGCAGGTTTTGCAGCCAATGCTGCTATTCCCAGTAGCCTCCAACCCAGCTGTCAGAAGGCTCCACTGCTTTTTTGGGGACATATAGAATTTCTCAATTGCCAGCCATAGTGCAGCCATGAATACCCAGGATGGTTGAAGTGACCTGTGAGGTAGAAGCTTTAGGATATGAAACATTATCTAAAATAATAATATTTTTCTTAGCATCTACACTGTTCAGATCCTGTGTCTCAGAGAGGTGTAATCATGACCTTCTTCACAGCTAAGCCAAATCTTGCATGCCTCTTGAAAGAAGATTATTATTCCTAACACAAATGTAGTCTTTTCCATCCTGCTGCTGTACACCCAAGCCTGCACAGCTAATGCCCCCCAGGGGCAGAGGCAGGATCCTGTATGAATCAGCCCTGTTCCTGTGGGGTTTAGTTTATTGGTTTTTTCATGAAGAAGAAGCATGGCCTTTTTTCTTACATTTTTAATCTAATGTTTTTATGGTTCCCTCTTTAAAAAGGTGATTTAGTATGTCACCATCCTGCAGGCATCAGCTGGTAAACAGTTCATCTCTGCTTTGGCTCTGGAAAGCTCTTAAGACCATTCTTCCTTTTTCCGCACTGACCCTCAACTTCCCCTAGAGGGATTTTAGGCCACTCTCTGTTCTCTCATGAGCCAAAGGTGCTGTTCAATGTGGTTCTGTTTACTGTCAAGCAATATCTTCCCTCTGTTTGATGAGGCCCCTGTCTCTTGTCTGTCCAAGTTTTTATGGTTTTTCTGTCTTTGACAAATGACTAGCACAAAGCACAGGCACCATTGTAAGTGAAAGCTGGAAAGAATTTAACAAGTCATTTGGGTTGCAGTAAAGGATACAGACCTTGAAAACAAGCATCTGACCCAACATCTAGGGATTCTAACTGCATTGCATCCTGCTTTCTGTCAGAGCCTAGTTACACTTTGTTAAAAACCTAAAGGTGAATTAGAAAAACACAGCATCCTGACTTTCTGCACTGGCAAATAGAACAAATGTCATTAGCAATTATGTTAAATTGATCTCTAGGTCAAGGAATTTAACTTCTTGCGTAAATTGTATCTCCTCCAGCAGCAGGATGATGCTACTCCAAAGTCTATCATGTCATTTTTATTACTGATATCAACATTGCAGTCGATGATAAATCTCAGAGAATTTCCACTGCATGCTGTTCCTCTGCAAAAAAAATCCCCTCCATCAAGGAAAAAAGTATGTTCAAGAATCATACTATAAAAGCAAACACTGTCAGCTTATTTTCTTACATGTTTGTGATTTTAGGTAGCAACTGGTGGCTTTTACAGGATCCTGACCTGTATGGCACAATTGTCCTTTCATTCATGCCATAAATGGGTACTAGAAGAATTTGGACCAAGTGCACTCAGTGTGACCACTGTGTGTCCCTTCCAACACAAACCATTCCACGATTCTGTGATTCCTACCCTGCACTACCTAGAGAGCATTTCACAGAGGAAATAAAGCAGGAGCGATGAAGGAAATGCAAGGATTGGTTAGTCTGAATATATCTGAGATGGAGAGAACCACAATGTTCTGAGTTTCAATTAAACTGCAACGGACAAGAATTTCCCACATTATTTCTTCAATGAAGTCACAAGTGCTCACTGTTGGACACTGAGAACACAAGTGTAAAAATGTACCATCTCACCTTCACTGCTCCTGTGCCTGTCACCTTCCTGGATTCTCAAAGATAGAGACAAAAAGCAGTACAATGTTCTTGTAAGGCAAGCAAAGAAGAGAGGAGTATTTTGCTCCCATACTGTGCATGGAGCACTACTTTCATTGCACTGGGCTTTCATACTGTTTTATACCTAACATCACCTTGGTAGAGAGGCCCATTCAGAGGACGCATTTAGATCCAAACCTGACCAGAATTTTGTGTCAGTGAGTCAAATTCACATTAATTTTATTGGGAAAATCCCTGATTCAGAGTTCCTGGCAGTTTTGGTTGTTCTATCAATTTATTTATAATATCCGTAGCCTCTTCTTCTCCACCTCTGAATGCCCCATGCTATAGCATATTCCTTCTCAGTTCATGAGAAAGGACAATGAACACTACCTATTTCACCAAAAAACATCAAAGGCACAAAGAGTAGCAGCTTTTCCTTTAAAGTTAGATATCTACAGGTTAAACAAGACAGATACTTGCCCATGATCCAGATATCCTTATTTTCTTTTCTGGAGGAAAACAAAACAAAACAACTCACAAGTACTTCTAGGGCACTTAGATTTCTAGAAACTCAAACATTTGATTTTTTTTTTACTCAAATCTATGAAATAGCCTAATACAAGATATTATCTTTTTCCTATAAATCTTGCCTCAATGTGTAGGTATGTGATAGGAGATGTTTACCAGGTGAGACAGGGATCCTCTGTGGAGGAGAAAAACATAGCTCCTGGTGAATTTCCAACAGCACCAAATCACCTTCAAGCAGTATGGGAGCAAGACAGTTCCTCCTGGTTTCCACAACAGCTTTAGCACAACCACAGAAACAAGCAGGACCTTACACTTCTTCTACATATTCTGTGGTTAATTTTTCACTGCTTAACATCACAGTTGGTCTTTTACAGCAATGAGTAAGACAGCCCCACATACACTGTCTCTATGGTTCTGAGAGAAAGACAGTCTTGCCCTGACTTAAAAGGAAGTAAGTTTAGCCTAGAAAATTGAGAGTGAAAACACACAGTATGGAATATGCAGTGCAGGTTGATGAGCCATGTCCCAGCTCATTTTATACACTGAGAAAGAAATGCACAATGAATTTGTGCTTTTACCATGGGTAACCACTGTGCGTGATGATAAATTTTATTGTCTCCAGTCTGATCAGTCACTTGTAAAGCTGTGGACTCATTGTGAAAGAAACCTAGATCAAGCTGCTAAAATGTGAGACACTTTATGGGCAATTCAGAGTCTATTTAGACAATGAATATTCATGATCTAGCTGAACAATTTCACATTCATGCTTAGATAATGCAGATTTATGCTCACACACAACAATGATTTGTGAATATTTATAGGTAAACACCTGGACAGTATTTGACACAACCGTGAATATTCATAATTACATCTGAATGAAAGAGAAAGGCTCTACCCGAAGTCTAAACTACAGACACAAGAAGCTAATCCTCTATACCTATTGTGCCTTAATTACAATAAGTAACAACCAAAAATAGCATGAAGGAAAGCATTAGAGGTAGGGATGTACTCATTCAAAGGATCAGTAAAAGACAGGAAGCTTCTCTGAGCTACAAAAGTTTTCATTGGTTTAGTCTTCTGACAGATGTTAGGTTTCCAGTGCAGCACTTTTTCTACATGAAAAATATCCAGATTTTTTGACGCAGAGGTGAGGTTTGGGGTTTTTTTGTTGTTTCAGGGGTTTTTTATCCACATTTTTTTAAGGTTTTTTTATCCACACCAACAGATTAAAATATTTGTTGTGAGAATAAAAATGTATGCAGTTGGACATGTGTGCCCACACGTGTGTCCATGTGTAAGGGGTCTTCTTGCTAAGCTAGCCTGTGTCTTCAACGTTCAAGTCCATGCTGCCCCATTTCAGATTCCTTGTGCATAGTCCTGATGGAGAGGTTTTCAATGCCAGCTGAGATCAGATCAGATCATCACCTGAGGAATGTATGTCTTAAGAGCCTTGGTGTAACTTGAGACAGGATAAAGATCAGTTTTTGCCACAAGGGGATATCAAGGCAGAGATATAGATTGGGACTCCAGCAAAGAAAAGGTGGGTCTGATC
Source organism: Lepidothrix coronata (assembly GCF_001604755.1). Taxonomy (NCBI): domain Eukaryota; kingdom Metazoa; phylum Chordata; class Aves; order Passeriformes; family Pipridae; genus Lepidothrix; species Lepidothrix coronata. The sequence continues at coordinate 702,507 of NW_016690410.1, read as the reverse complement.
AAGGGAAGGGCAACTGCTAGATTCACATGTGTTTGTTCACATGAATTGTCCCCTTAGGAGGTGAGAGGAACCTGACATTAGATCTTCCTCTAAGGGAAGGAAGAACTTCCAGCTGAGGGTTACCTGGACAAGAGGAAGACAGATCTGACTGTCTAGCAAATGTGTCAGCAACCAGTAACTCTATCTCTGCTACAAGCCTCTTCCCAGTCTTAATGCTAACTTCTTAATACCTCTATATTCAAGCTCTAAAACTAATCATGATCTATCCATTCATAAGATCACTGAAATCTTCCTCTCTAGTATTTCCACTGCTGTTTAACTCCTTCTGTGATAGCTCAGTAATATAGGATGAGTCAAATTCTTTCTCCCTGTGTTCACTGGGAGCAAATGAAGCAGTGATGACCTACATCAGCAGCTCATTAGCAGCCAGAGAACAGATCCTGGACTGTGTCCAGTCACATTTGGCCATGCTTTGTCACATTTCATCCTGCCTTAGAGAGGGAGACAAGATGTGAGGCAGCAGAACTACAGTAAATACCATCACCCTTTCCTTGATGCTCCCCAACAAATGTTTTCTGCAGCCTCATATTGTTTGGACTAAGCTGTATAGCAGGCTCTTTGACCTAAATTCATTGAGACAGCTGAAAATTATAGCAGTTGAAAATAAAAGCATCTCCAGGCCAGTAAATAGCCCACTTCTTCCCATTTCTTAAAATTATCTCAGCATCTGGCACTTTTCTGCTGATACCACCTCCTTATGAGAGGAAAATCTAGCTGTCTGCCGGGACACTCAAATGGATGGCAAGCAGCAGTCTAATGTCAATGCTGAGTACCTGTTTCTGTTCCAGGCACAGATGAGTTGCCTCAGCTGCCCTCTGCTTATTCCTCAGGTGTCAGAACCAGATTCGTATCTCACCGGACTGTTTGATTGATGGGCTGAATGAACCATGTTGTCTGTGGGGCGGAGGGGAAGGACTGGGCTAGGCTTGCAGACCCATGATCTGTCAAGCCCATGGCAGGAAGGTGCATGTAAGGCTTGCAGCCAACACGGCTGCGCCCACGCAGAGCACATGGCAGGGAAAGCCATGTGGCTGGACTGCCAAGCAGGTCCACCCGGTGGCCTGCCCACACAACATGCCCTGGAGCCTCTAAGTGGCTGTGGCACCCCTCACTTTGGTTAGGGGGACAGTAAGTGGCAGTGAGCCAGAGGTCCCGCGTAGAGGGAGTGGTCACAATAGCCAGAGTCTGTAAACAGACACGCACTTGGTTTCCATCGCCCCTTGGACTCTGCCTTCCTGACCTGTCAATATATGACCTCCAAGTGGTAAATATGTCTCTCTCCTCTCTTTCTCTCTTTATTCTTTCTTCTCTTAATCTCTCTTTCTTTACTCCTGTGGGCAACTTAAACATCTGTTGTTCTGTATTTCACTCAAGTTTGTGTTTGCTGGGTATAACAAAGGTTCCCTTGCTATAGCAACGCTTGCTAGTGTCAGTAATCTCTTGTAATGCTTTTGGGAAGTTGCATGTTATTTCTGTAAAACCTTTTTTACCAAAATGCCTATTTTCTCAAATTAAAAGAAATCTCTTAGAGCAAAATGTGTTGTTTTTCTCTGGACGTGAACTCATGGTATCAAAGAATCAAAGACTTTGCAAGGGTTCATGTGGCAAAATCTCTTGAAGTCTAAAATTGAAGTGTACAACTGGTAAAAGTGTGGAACTTCTAGACCAGGGTGTAACATCAGGTTTCAACTCTCATGCTCCCTACTCACTCTGGTTTTGCCTCTGTTTGCAATGAAATCCTAATGAAAACCTGAAGAACTACCTGTCACAAGCATCTGTTCTCAGCTCGTTCTCAGTTGGATGGCATCCCCGTGGTGGACTGTGGCTGTCTCCGAAGGCTAAAGAAAAACAGGTGAACAGCTCTGCTCCAAAATGAGTTCCTCTTGGCAGCAGCTGGAAATGGAGCAGCTCTTTATGCTCTCCAGTGCCAGTGAAGCTGAGTCTCTCCCAAGAACATAGCACAGTCATTCCCCACACAGCACTGATATAGCAGAGGCAACACCAAATTTTATCCAGAGTACACGATATGAATCCTAAAGGATTAAACAACTGAAAACAAATTAAGACTTATCATTTCAAAACCTCCTGATTTTTTAAAGGCAACCTCATGTTTACAAAAATTTGTCTCACGATATCTGATTAATCAGCTTTGGAAATAAAGGATATTACCTTTTACGCTCTGTTTCTCCAATTTTCTCTTATGTTGTACTTTCCATCATCAGAAATAGAATTTCTGTATCAGACAACAGTGCCTTTTGCTCAGTTTCTAGCAACCACCACCCAAAGCTTCAGAGGAAAAGTAATGTCCTTTTCCTACTTCCTAATTTCTGAATTCCCTAGGAGATGTTATTCATCTATTCTTTTTCAGAAAACTTTCTTCTCAAGCCCATTTGTGCTTTAAAAAAAACCACAAACCACAACATAGAAAAGGTGGAACTACAGGGACATTTGGTTAGCAATAATCTCATCCCTTCTTTGAATTCATGTGCATATTTTTAATACCTTAAAGCTGTGACTGACTCTCTCCATGCATCAGTATAACAGCTACTGCAGTGAAACTCAGATAAGGACAAAAGTTGCTCATTGATAAATTATAAATAAACAGTGGAGACTACCTCCAAGTGAGTTTAAATCTGTCAAAAAGACTTTTTTTCATTGATATCTCTAACCATCTTTTCAACCCTGTTGCTTATATATCCCGTGGCAGTTAATTCCATGAGTCTGTCACATACTGTGAAATAAAAGTATCTGCTTTCAATAAGTGCTGCCCTTTAGTTTTATTGTGTGTTTTCAGTGCTTCCTGCTATGGGAACCAAGGTCTGCTTACAATGGGAGTATTTCTATTGTTTCTTTTCAAGGTTCTTCAACTGTCACCCTGCAAACACTGTCTTCTTGTGATCACTCAGGGTCAAGCCTTCAGCTGGACATGCAGTCCAAGGCTTGGTGGAAACCCTACGTTGAAATGTTTGTGCAGTGCTGTGTGCTAATCGTGCATGTGAAATACAACAACCACCAGCAAGCTGTAGACACCACTACACTTAAATCCTAAGAGTCTGCATGTGGCGGCTCTTTTGCTTTTTTACTTGCTCTTATGTGCATCTGAAATTCAAAGAATTTGTGATAGCACTGCAATAATCATGATATCTTTAGACCTAAGTGCAAGGGAAGAGAAAGGTGAATTCTCATGCAAGACCTTATGTTTCCAAGCCCACAACATACAAGTTTACATCATCTCTGGGGATTCCTGAAGACCAAAGGAAGAGCCCATTCCTCCATCTTTAACAGGAAAGCCTGCAGAAATAAGTGTCAACCTGCAACAACACTCTGGTCACAGCAGCTGCCAGCTTTCACAGTAGCAGCTGCATTCACCTCTGGCAAATAAAGGCATGGAGAGACAGAAACACCCTGGCTCAAAGGAGGACACACCACCCCTTCACAGCCTACAGTCCCTGCACCTGCTGCCTCTGAAAGCAGCAGCAATTTCAGCCTGCATTTGACCAAGAGTAGCAGTGACTATTAACCATCAGCTATTGAGCTCATGCCTGGATCTCCACAATCTCATTTTGCCTCAATTCCAGCATGGAATAGTAACTAAGCACATCACCTGAAGCGGGAGAAACTTCAGAGCATTTGTCTTCCTGTGACAACTAAAGCAAAACAGGCCCAAAGGCATGAATTTGTCCTCACTACAGCTGGTCTGGAAAGGTTTCAGTTCAATCAGCTTTTCATTAGAAAACACTGGTTTGTTAAAACCACTGTTCTTTGTAGGATATGCTTAAATTCAGCAAAGTACTATGTTTTTGACGTCTGGAATTAGAGAGTCTGGGAGATTAAGGGAAGGAAGGATGAAGAAGGCACAGTTATCATCCTATTGACTTCATGAGGCCAAGTCCATTCTGTGGGTAAATGTCTGTCCGGGGATGCTGCTAGGAACTCATTAGGGGGACAGTAGCAGTGGTGGTGGTGGTATTAGAACATCATGAATAAACAGAATTCAGCCTCCAGTTCTGCCAACACACTCTATGAGCATTAAATTCATGCACACACCAGGAGGGAGATAAAGTAGCACATTTACTCACACTCTTAATAAACATGGCAATCAGGGCTCCATTAACATATTTTTTTTTTACAATATCACCCCATAGCTGCAGAAAAATCTAGTTTTCTACAGACTTCTAGGGCCAAATTTTGCAGTAGGTTGCACCCAGGTGCATCTGCAGTGTCTAATTCAGGACAAGCCAGTATTTACAGCAGTATAAAGCAGAGCAGACTCTTTCCCCTTAAAGTTCACCAGATACCCTTACCCTCCCATAGTTGGGTTTTTATTTTTAGCTTGTCAGCAACAGAGTAAAAACAATAAAAGTCTCATATTGCTCTAGCCAGATGGCGATTCCACTTCCTCTTGTCTAGCTGGCTGTGTGGTGGGTGAGCTGTCCTTGTGCATGAATGCATGTGTCTGTATCTGTGTCTCTTCTCCTCTAGCTTCTACCATGCCTCTGCATACCCTACACACTCTTAATACAGAGAAATGATTTTGAAGAGAGGTTTTGGAGGCTGTAGGTACAATAGGGCCAATCTTCTTCCCAGGAGCAGAATCTACTGGGAGCTCAGGAGAACCATGACCAGACATCTAATATTTTTGTGTTTTTTACTGAGATACCCAGCTCAGATATATCTCAGCTTCTTCATCTCCTTGATCTGCTCTGCCTGGAAGAGCAACAGGAATCCAGGGAGGGGAAAAGGGGATGCTCAGGAGAGAAACTGAGATGCAGTTTGATCATTTTATCTGCATTGTCTGGGTGCCATCAGAATACATTAACTCCTTCATTTATCACAGCACTATCATTAGAAATCTCAATTATTTGTGAATGTCACACTGACAAAATGTTTAATTAGCTACTTTGTTGCATTTATCACTTCTCAGATACAGGGAAGAACTAGAGGCACCCGCACGGGGCCCCATTATTTTTTATAGAAATGTGTGGAGGGTGAAAGAATCTGTAATAAATGTCCCCATCATTACACAGTGATAAAGGTCAGACACCCCCACAGTATTCATATATCTTAAGCTTTTCATAGGGAGCACATACCTGCTAGCTACAGCCTTCTGTGATAGTGACAAGAGAACAATACGAGCTGCCTGGAGACCAATGCAGAGAAACAGATCAGAGGTTTCTATCTCCCCTCAGAGGGTGATGCTGCTCCAGCCTGACAGGGGATAAGTAAGCTGGGCAGGTAAGCAGTTCAGATGTTGCCATGAGGAACTTTTTACAGATAGGTTCTCTCAGGCTTTTCATGAAATTGGACTGTAACTGCAGGTAACTTTAAATTTTACATTACAAAAGTAACAAAAATAAGTTGAGCATGGGCTCGAAGATATTAGGAGTGAGAATGGCTGGGTTTCCTTTTTGCCTTGAAGTCACTCAATCTACTGCTGTAAAGCCAGCAGCCGCCAGTAAGCCTAACCAATATTCCCATCTGACCCAGGACCAGCACAGCAAGAAGAGCATGTGGATGCCCCACCAGCTCCTGCAGAGGTAGAGCACCATGATGCATCATGATGGGAGAAAAGTTTGTTTCAGTGTCTTAATATCCAGAGGCTTTCCATCCAGAGGCAGCAGGCATTGCAAACAGCAGAGATTTGTCTGACCATTTATATTATATCTGTCTATTGAGAATAAGACACAGGGTCACTTCTCATCATGGAAACACATGCTTTTGGATGGAGTGAAGCTATCATTTCATATAAATTACAGCCATTGAGTGACTTCAGATTATGACAGTTCACCTCACGGCAAGACCATCTGGACTACAACCCAGTTTGGGTAGATATTTGGCATTCAAGGCTCAGTGAGCAATGCAAGCAACATTCTTTCCAACACTTAAATTCAATCAGCATGCTCATTTTGCATCACCAGAGCTTCCTATTGGCCTGATTGCCTGAGTTCCCTGGCGTGCCATGTCCAAGGCTAGCAGGTACCAAATATGTGTTTGCATCCCCTAAGGGACCCAATCCGTCAGGTGTTGTCCTCTCCCACATTCAGAGAGGACAGAGATGCAGACTCCACAGTCTATTTCAGAGACAATTCCCTACCAAGGGGGGCATCACAAGTGCCAGAGCCTTCCCCAGCACTGTTCACGCACTAATCCAAACAGTTTTTAACTAAGAAGTGAGTAGGTCTAAGGTGACAGCGTTAAAAGTTCAACAGTGGTTATTTATGAACTGCCTAGCTTTATTTCAAGCACTGGTCACCCATACACATATCTGAGGCATTTTAAATGATTCACATCCATGTAGCTCCCAAAAGCCTTCATGGTGCCAGTAACCCTCTTTCAACTGAGGCACTAAGGCCTAACAGTCAGGGAAAGGATTTCTGGATGGAAATGGTGGGCTCAGCTCAGGATGCTGCTGAGTATCTGAGAAGACTTTCTGCAACATGCTTCATTGCCAGTCTCCTGGCTGATTGCTTTCATCAAGTTCTGGTATTCATATGTCTGTGTAGTATGTTCAATTCAGGACTGGTCTTCATAACAGTTTGCAGAGAAGAAAGAAGAGAGATGAGGAGGTTGGACTGAGAACAGATAAAAATGAGAAGCATCTAAATCAATCTTTTTTTCAGAAGGACAAAACAATGCAAAACAGAAAAAGAATATGCATGGGGAAAATGGGTTAAATTTTAACTTATCAGTCATTTCTACATTTCTTTCTTTAAAGCACTTTCCCACACAGAGCCTCAGAGCAAAGCCATTGAAAGCATGTGATTTCTGCAACAGACATATTAAATGGAGGGAGATGTTCTGGCTCACAAACTCCAATTAGTTCTAATATTAGACCTGCCCATAAAACATACAGTGTCGCTTGCTTTCCACAACCATATCAATAAATATTATTGTACAAGGATATAAATATAACTCATTAGTTTGTTGACACTCAATGGCTTATCTATATATGCAATGCCATCCTGCCATTATTGATGCTTTTTTAATGGCACAGTATCATTAAGCAGTAATGTTTTACTTCTATTAATATCATTTGGGCTGGTTCTTAATAACTAGGCCAGAGTAACTGCAACATCATCTGCAGACATAAATGAGTACCTGATGTATTTCTCAGCACATGTTCAGCATCCTCCATGTTCAAAGTTCTTCCAACTCCATCTGTTTGCTTTAGGACACATGGAAATCTGTAGATAAATGTCCTACCCCAAAACTTATCTATTTGTTTCCCAAAATCCAGGATGCCAAAATCCAAATGTAGTAGCAAATTATCCCTGTTCAGTGGCTTGGTGGTCTGCTGCACCACAGTCAGATGTATGCAGGAACTAGCTGAATGGCTTGACAGGGTGCCACGGTACAGAGGATTTTCCAGCATGGCGTGGGAACAGGGCGGGAGCTCACAAATTCTTCGGGGGTATCTTGGTTGCAACATTCTTACTCTCTCAGTAGCCTTTGAAAAGTTTCATGGATTTTTTCTTGACTGCTCTTTCCTGTTTGTGTCTTGATGAGTTCACATTTTCTTTTGAAAAATCCCTCATTTAGCAGATCTGTGGTTTGCCCCATGTTGTTGTGATAATGCTAAACTGGCAACATACTTTGCTTCTGTCCTGTTACAAGTCATATCGCAGAAGACCAGCTTCTAAGAACAAGACACATTCCTGTCCTTAGGTGGTCCAGCTCTTTATTTTCCTGGCTTCATCCCCACTATTTGCCAGCTCAGAGTAATTTTGGAGATTGCTCCAAAGGCCTGAGAAAAAATACACTTCCTTGTAAATCCCCCACTAAATGCAGGAACTAAAGGAATCTCTGCGTAGGTTTGAACTTTCAGGAGTGAATCATAGAATCATAAAATGGTTTACATTGGAAAGGACCCTAAAGATCATCTAATGCCAACCCCTCTGCCATGAGTAGGGTCACCTTCCACTAGTTTGCTCAAAGTTCCATCCAAACAAAGCAAGAGCCTGCTTACTGCAGCCACTGACCTCAGGCTCGTCTCTGTACCTAGCTGCTGCCAAGGAACCAGCAGTGCCCAAGGGCTGTGCATCGTGGGCTATGCAGGAGCTGTGGTGGGAGCTGGTGAGCAGCACCAGCCAGAAAGCCCACTCTGCTGCAAACAGCATTTGGTTGAGGACATTTCTCAATGTCACACAGGAAGATAAACTGAAAGGTTGAGGGCAAAAGAGAATCCTCCCCACAATAACACTGCAAATTATGGGAACACAGATTAAATGCAGTTGCCTGCTAACCATTAGCTATTTAATTACATGCTCTGGGCAGTGTACAAATTGGTGATATCACTTACCCACTGATCCCAGTGAGTCATTCCTGACCTACACCAGACAAAATGAAAAGAGTTTCAGGCTTCCTTTCCTTTTTTTTTTTCCACAGGAAAAGTACAGGCACCAAAAAGGAACAAATGCATTTTTGTGTACATGGGCTTGATCAGAAAGGGCTCAGGCAGCCTCTTCTCCCAACACCTTTCCTTAGCCAAGTGGTAGAAAGAGATAGAGCCAAGCACCAACTACCCGACAGTGCATGTGGGTGCTGCGGGTTTAACACCCCAGGCCCTGGTTCCAAGGCTGACAATTTACAATCTCTGCCTGGGAGCGAAGTCTCTCTCACAATGACTTTTAAACTTACCAGCTGTAATGGCTCTGCCAAATCTGAATGTAACTGTAGTTACTGCAGCTAGTAATTACATGGGGTTCTCCAGTAATCCCCTCACATCCGTCCTGTAGCAGAGAATGTTTGCATGGTATTTGTGCTCAGCAGCTGAAAACGATGTTGTCCAGTTGTTTAGGTGTACCTTTCTCAATGCCATGTGAGAGATGATAAAATAGCCTTTGTTTTAAATAAAGCTTCTTTTTAATGGGAAATGTCATAGCTTTGTATGCCATGTTTCTTTTAAATTGCATGGGAGATAGACTAGTCTGTTCATGCTACCAGCTGAAGGAATTGCTCTTCAGCTCAAGCTGTAGAAAGTTACGCTGTGGCATTACAGGCCCCTTCTTTAAAACCTTTTGCTCTGCAAGACAGCATGGGACAGCATTAAATAAATAATTTTATGTTCCTGAAAGCCAGATGGCCAAGCTGACATACAGTAAAAACTACAAGAATTAAATAAAACAGGGAGAAAACAGAGGTGATATTTTCAAAATTGGTGTCTCTTCCTATAGAAAAGCATGTTCATGAAGGTGACAGACAGTACACATCTGAAGGTTCAGTGAAGTCTGGAGTGCATCAGAGGACCTAAAACAGCCCAGCCTGGCTGTGGAAAAAGAAGATTGCATGAGGTTGGAGGGGATACTGTCATGCAGCTCCAGCCACTGAGCCTGCACAGGGTTCCTGTGAGGACAGGGAGTGCTCTGGAGGTTTCTTCTCCAGTACTAAGTCAATCTACTCTTGCTTGCCCCTCTTGCTCTGAAACTGATCTGAAAACCCTCCTCAACAAGCAGGACAGAGGATCCTGACTATAGTAAGACCCCTCCAGTCTTTCATCTCTTCAGAGCCTTTTATAAACATTAAGCTGGGAAATGATGTGACCAAACAATCCAACAAAAAGAGTGGTCATTACTTTTGCAGGTGTTCAAGGTGGCACAGCCCTCAAATGATTGAATGGTTAATAACAGATCTGGCCTTGTGTAGTTCTCATCCCACCAACACAATAGCAAATGGCTTTATAACACCCTAACAATCATTTGCATCCTTGGCTTAAGCAGAGGACTTAGGAGTTCCTTTTCCTTCAGCTGCCATTGCAGCCATCTGATTGGCACATCACATTTATTTACTTTACTGATAGAACCTAATTAGGTATAATTGCTGAAGCATCTTAAATAATTCTAAATACAGGAATTGATTTGGGGATTAAATGGAATATGATAATTGTGTAATTGAACAAAGTAGCTGGAGTCCTCACCCAGCTAAGTGGATTTCATGATTGTGGCTGATTGCATCAGAATATAAATCAATCTAATTTGCATGGCTGGCATCAGTTCCCCTACTCCTCTCGAGAGATGGCTTTAAGTAGGTCACATCCTTTGGAGCAGAGAGATTGGAGAGAAATCCCTTGGATTTGGTGCTACATGATGGAGCACTCCATGGTCTCTGCTCAGGAGGGACTAATGTTCCTCTGGGGGTTGGGTGCTTTTCCTAAGGGTTTTGGGTATTCTGTCACTGGCCAGGAGCTGTTTAAGCCCTTCCTGGGTCTGGGGGAATTTATGATGCTCCTTTTTCAATTCTTAAATCTCTCAGTAGTTTGGGCTGTAGTTTCCTGGGAGATCTCTCTTAAGATCACTCTATCAAGGGTAATTTTCAGCAGAAGTGATGAAATTTAAGCAATTCCACCCCAAGGGAAATTGAGCGGTTATTAAGGCACTTGGTGAAAGCATCTCTGTCTCTCAAATGGGCTTCTAGTCCCAGCTGAGTTAATCCACAGCTTGGATCTGTTACCATCCTTGTTTTGTTGGAGGACTCCAATTTTCCAGTGGGAGCTGGCCAAAAAAGCTAGCTGAAGCTAGAGTAGATCTCTTCAGGAGGATTAGCTCTGTGGCCATATGCCAGTGTAATTAGCAAGGCTGGAGAGAGTGCAGTCCTTACAAGTGGCTCCATATGAGCTGCTGGTGCTCTGTGGATTTTTTTAAATTCAGGGAAAACACACATAGTTCCAGAACTGGAGCTTTACATTGTCAGCATCATGATTCACATTTTATAAGTAATAGTACGTGCACACCAACATTAATTCCATTTGGAAAAGCATCATTCTCAAAACTTTTTCATTTTGTCTGTGTATATGTTTATGTGTGCAATTTAAGCTCCAGCTATTGGTTCAAATCCTCTTCATGGCAATTTACATCTAAAACATTCCACATAAATGCTTATAACCACACTACTTCATGACTGCACTGGCTATTAATCGTTTGTTAACATTATAAAATCAGGTATATCAGTTGTGCGTATTTGAAGGAACGTGAGGAATAGAATGTCACCTCTATAGATAAGTTGTTTCTAATATTAAGAATGGCACTAGATTCTGTTAACTTTATTAATTATGTGCATGCATATCACTTTGTTCTCAATGAAGCAAAACATTCAGAGAAACATGGCAGTTTCTTCTGCTGGACCAATCAGTCTGAACTTGTTATCATTCATTCCTAAATCTTTTTGAAGGGAAAATTGTCCTTCTTTCCCCCACAAAGTGGCATATTGATTTCTTCAGTGCAATGAAAATGTTCATCAAAGGGAATTAAAAGAACTCTGAGGCTCTGATGTACTTCTGGCTTTCTCTTTGAAACATCTCTTCCCTCTTTGCGTTCATACATGACTGCTCTCCTGCTCATGCCAAAACTGCACTACCAGAAAGAGAGCACCCTCCTGGGACCACCAGATCCTGTTTCAAATGATAGGAAGGACCTGTTATTCTTCAGTCTGAGGGGTGTTTCTCTATACAGGGAAGGATGTTAAGTGCCTGGGCTGCTCCCTGGCATTTGAAGCTGGAAGTCAGCAAAAGTGCAAAAATATACTTCTGCAAAATTAATAGATTACAAAATTTCATTCAGGCTGAAAATAGGGACAGGCAAATTAGAAAAGAAAAAAAAACAACACCTTTATTTTGGTGCATCTAATAGCTCTTTCACTTTTTTAGGCTACACTGTAGTTTGGATAGGAAAAAATGTTTTAGGAAAGAAGAAGAAATGATGGCTAATTGGTGTTCATCATGCTTACCTTTGGCATGGGCACAGGTAACCCACCTGTAGTTACAGCACAAGCAAAGAATGGGCTTTGTGGTAGATGCTCAAAAAGAAGACCTGAATAGCTCACGCCTCACCTTGCACTTCCAGAACCTGTTTACCTGCAGTGGGGATTTCTGTCAACAAGAACCAGTTATTTACACAGTGAAGGCACCAGTCATTTGTTTCCAGCCATAGCTAAGCTTAGGGACCATTTGAAATCTGGGCAATGTTCCTTCCTGCTAGGCAGGCCACCTCTCAGTGCTTTTTACATCTTGGACCATATCTATACATGCAATAGCCTGTTATAAAATAAAAAATGTTTCTATAGCAAATTTTTTTCGCTTGCTGAATTTCACAGCTAACTTTTTTGACTAAAGGCCTATCAGAGCTACTTTTTCGGAGTGTTCGTTTTGAGATATAAAATTTATTTTACTTCTCTAAGTTCAAAATTAATGTCAAGAAGATCAGTATATTTAGTCAATATATTGAATATATTCAGTGAAGGTATCAACCCCCAAGGTATCATTTCTAGGTTTAATTAAGGATGACAATTTGGAGGGGAAGAGATAAGGACAAATAAACTCAAAAACATAGGTTTATTGTCATATTTTCTGTGGTGCCTGCACAATTAACTCCCAATATGATTAATTATACATTTTATGTGTTGTGAGACACTGTAGCAGCTATAGTGTCATACTGTATCATACTTTCAGCTTATAATGGTGTGAGTGCTCACATAAAGGAATAGCAAAACAAGGTTTAATGGGATTCCAGATTTCTCTTGTTAGCCTGTGGTGCACATGAGCATTGTGAGCAAGAGTTTAAGGACCGGTGAATTTCAGCTGACTGTACTGATGCTGAGGTTATATCCAAGGCTGTGGGTACTGTAGGAGTTATTTCTGTAGTTTGACAATGAAAGGACAGCTCAACTGGCTTATTGATGCTTATTGATGGCTTCATGATTCCACGGGACTAGGATGAACACTTGTATCTGAAGGGCCTAAGTGACGATTTGCAATTTTGGTGAAATTTTCTAGCTAAGGACCTAGAGCAAAATGAGGAGTCCAGTTTCATGTTGCATCTTCTTTAGAATATGCACCAAGAACAAGGGACGATGTTTGCAAAAGCCAAAAGATTAAAAGGATTTTTCCATTGTTCTCTGCCCTTAAGTAAAAAAAAAAATGGGCACATGTTAAATATGGACAATCTGAAAAAAAAACCCTTGAGGGATGAAATGACCTAAACTTCAGGTTGTTAGACTTGAACATCCAGCAAGAAATTAGCATTTTTTTACCTTTTACTTTGAAAGCTTTAATGAGGAAGAGCCAAAAGAGCATTAGCAAAATGAAAATCAATGCAGGTCTCTTCCTACCTGCTAACATATTGCTGGTCTTTCTGGAGCATTGATCAGTTCCTATACAGCTCTGATAAAGGCTTTGCTAAGGCATTAGACACTATAGGCCTTACAGAAGCTTAAACAATAGAAGAACTGTTGAAACCAGCTTAAATGTCCTAATGGTACAATAAAAAGAAGTTTGAACACCCAAATCAGAAGGCAGGTAGAACACCAAGATGCAGGATGATTGAAACTGCACATAGAAGGTGGGAATAACTTTTCTAAAGAACATAATTTGCTTTGATCACTTTAGGAAAAGAGTAAGAAATTGTATCATTTTCTGTTGATCCATGGGATGCAGTTTTGAGTTAATGCCTTAATGCAGGCATCCATGTGTTACTGTCTCAAAAGAGCAAGTGTATTCCTATCATGCCAGCTGTCATTACTGAGGTCTGTGAGGCTACAGCATGCAAGCAGATTAAGACTTTAGCAACCTCGAGTTAAAAAGGCTTTTTTATGACCACAATCAGGTTATTGCTGCAACTAGTACTGCAGAGTACTGCAAATGAATGACTGAAGATGTATTATTCCTCCATCTGCAAGGATCCCTGGCCTATTATGAAGGCAGCTGAGAGCTGAACACATCTCAGAAGCAACTTTGTTTGTGCTTACAGATTTCCAAAGCAGTCCCATGCCACTGTTTCAGCAATTTTTAGTCTCAGAAAGTGTTACAAACAATTAATTTACGGTTCTAAAAGAATGAGTATAACCTCTTACACAGGAAAGGTGGTATAGCAAGTCCTAAAAGCTCACATTAGACATTTCTAGGCACTGGACTTGGGCAGTATCTCCCAGACACAACCCCTGTTGGAGAGATACCTGCTTTTTTCCAGATAGAGGTGGGCTTCAGAGTTTTAAGAATTATTTTTGGTACCAGGAGCTCTTGACAGTGAAGTCAGCACTCCCATCTTCAGTTAGTGATGATCAAAGCTAGTGTTATCTGGCCGCTGCATTTTCAAAGTAGTTGTTTAATGATGTATTTTCTCTGTGCACACAAAGATTCAGGCAGACATTATTGTTTATGTGTAAATGAGGTGGACATGTGATGGAATCTGAAACTTGGCTATCAGCAGAAAAGGAACTTATAGGATTATGTAACAGGCCATGGACAGCAGGAGCTGAAAGTAACTCCTTACTCTGAGGGCTGGGTGCTTCATCACAAGACCCATTAATATTTAGCTATATTTGATTGTCCTGTCTCTTTCAGTAAGATATGAAGGACTTTGTGGTGATGTTGTCAGACGATGGAGGAACCCTTTTGTTCTCTCCCCCAGTGTGGTCCTCGCTATGGGAAAATATTAACCATTTGTGTAAGTGTAATAGAGAATTGTGTAATCCTCTAGTTAGCATAATCCATTCCCTAGTTAGCATAACCCATCCTCTTCCTTAACATATCCCACCCACCTGACCCTGATATTGCGTGTCACATGTTCAATAAATATTCCAGTTTCTACCCCCAACCTGGGATCAATTAGTTTTTGACCTCCGCAGACATTCATTTATGGTATTGTCTTTTTGTGTGGTGGCTTTTATATCATCCGTTTGTGTCTTGCCCTAATGAATGAGGCTGCTGAACCTAGACTGGATGCCTCCCTTTCCCCACTCAGTAGAACCATATCTAAGTTCCAACAGGGTCAAGAATTGTAAGCACTCATATTACCACTGATGTAGCCACTAGTGGGAACATACTCATTCTGCATCAATGTCCATTCTCACTAAAACTCCCCTAAGTCTCAGGCTGTGAGGAGCATCTAATGAGAAGAGACTAGGTCTTGAGATTTTGTGACAACTCATTTTCTTGGCAAAGACAGCAACAAAAAACAAAAACGACACAGCCTTAATCTCTTTCTCTGACAACTTTAAAGCTGTAATGAGAGCAGACAACTGCAGAAAACATTTTCCTTTGCTTTTAGAAACGGAGCTATGTGTCCCTGCTACAGAGCACTGGTGGCAGGCAGTAAGAAAGACTATATTAGTGCCAAAACAACCACTGGCTTAGGCCCTTCACAAAGAGGCCACTGGAGCTTCTTTATTATGTGCAACCTCAAGCATAGATTTAGTACTCAGTAAAGCTACAGTCCCTGCCTTCAATGGAGGTTCTTCATTCCATGCTTCTCAACTGGCACATGAATATTATTCTACCAAGAGTAGTTGACAGGACAGGGAAGAAGATAGAGCCACAAGAGGCTGCATTAGGGTAGCTATGATCCAATATTGCTTGCAGTATTGTGGCATGTGAACATAAAATTAAGGCCCACAGAAAGCACACTGAAGTAGAGAAGTTAATTGTCTACAGCAGATGGTGTCACACAGAATAATAAAAAGCCAAAGAACCTAAAATATTGGTTATAATGTTTGGCACGTGGGCAGTTTCTGTGAGAAAAGAATTGTGCAAATTAATATCCTGATTTGGAAGCTTACCCCAGGAAAGGAGGAGAGGGTTCAAGAAGAAAGATTTGGTCTGGGAGGAGAATGCTGAGATGATATGCTGTAATAGCGCATGCACAAAGGGACTCACAGTAACAGCGAGCTTGTCACACCTTCAGGATGAGGCCACTTGCACAACTACACATGCAAAAGGGATTCTATATGTGCATAGATGAATACAGAGATATATATGTATTTAGACATATATATACACAGATAGTATGTAATAAATAATTTAGTATGACCTTCTGAAAGGTTGTTATATAGAGTGCAGACATTTCCCAAGCTATCCAAGACAGCAAACAACAGGTCAAGCAAACTTCTGCAAATAGGCAGCCTAACGTTTCTGTAGGCTGCAGAAAGGGAGGTTGTAATGATAGCCCTAGCACAGGGTAATCAGATATTTGTGCATGAGGCCCTCCAAAATGTGAAGAATAACATGGAAAAAAAGAGCTTGTTGAATACCTTTGCCAGCAGCAGAAGAGGCTATCCTTGAGGGCTGATGAGAGGCAAGATGCAAATTCTCACCTTGAAAGAGGAGACGAGCTCATGTCTGATGGAAGAGAGAAGGGGAGTACCATTGATGTCCCCTCATTCTCTGATGATTTCTTATGTCTGGACCCCGCTCTTTTCTCTTGTTTCACATCTAGAGTGACACTTTTTCCAGGTTTGATCTTTGCTCTTTCTATTTGTCAGGGCTCTGATCTGTGAGCAGGATTTCTTGCAGTTCTGATGGTTTTAATTAGTATTGTACGTTTTCCCAGGTCAGAATCTGGGTTTTATCCTGCATGCATGCATGATGCCATGATGAAGGAAAGCACAGAGAGACAATAAAAAATAGTGCATTCCCTCAAGCCTGAATTTATCATCTCTCCAGCATGCATGAGAATCTAATTCATGTCAGGTCTCAAAATACTGAAGAAAACATTTTCCTAGACTCATCCATTTTCTCTGTAAATGTGTTCAGAGTCCTGCATCATTTTTGAGTAGTAGGATACTGTTCACTGATCCATATAGTTTTTCTGAGAAGCCATGTGAATTTGAATGGTTGCTGATTTTCACTTTGAGGTTTGGCGTCTTTTCACAGGAAGTGACAGCACAAGGATTCATGTGGACTGAAAACTCCACGCAAATTAACTAAGCTTGTCTCTGATTTACCATCAACCAGAGGATTTCCTCAGATTCACTGCTCTTTGCATAGAGTTACCACTGAAAAATAAATGTCCTGCCTAGATTTTCCAATCTACAATGGAGCAGAATTCATCATACATCTTTTACAACATTCTGATTTTTTTATTACTCTCATCGTAATAAAAGTACTTTATATTTCCAGCATAAACCAGATTAGCTTTTATTCCCAGTCCTTGACTCTTTTTGTCTTGTGGACTGAACATCCGACTGAAGGTGAATCAGACCACAGGTATTCACCTCCTTGAGTCAGCTTTATGGTCAGGATGAGAAATAAGCCCTTCTTCAGTGTGGTTCAGCTATGTTCAGAGAGACACACCTGTGGGGACTTCTTGAACTGCAGAGATTGTAAATTAAATAAGTTTCATGATAAGACTGCCAAAGCCAAACTTTAACCTCTATTTTAAAACAAAACAGTTTAAACTTATGAAGGGTCTCTTGTCTCTAATCATTTAATCAGCTCTTCTCAGAAAACTTTCCTATTTTTTATCCCTGGGTTATATTAATATCGTTCTTAGAAAACACATTGATGACAGAATGCAGTCTCTCAAATTTTATGCAACCTGGTTCCTTTCCTTCTGGGCAACATAGTTCACTAAGAGACAGCTTTTAAAGTTAAGGCAAACAAAAAATAATATTGCTGTAGCAAAGGCAGTTGGGGCAAGAGGTCTTGGCATAGCTGAAGAAATAACATGGAAGCCAGCAAGGAACTTGAACCAGGCTCCATGTGCTCAGGCCAACTTACTGTTGTATTGTGCATGATATATTCTGCTTTAGCAGATTTGTATTCAATTCAAAACAAAAAACAAAACAAAAAACACACCAAAAGCAAACAGTCCTGTTAAGATTAGAAAGGCAAATTAAATTCCTTCTGTCTTTTTGAAACAAGGCAGCTAAGGAGATCACATATCCATAAGACATACATAAGGGCAGGGTAGGGATAGGCCCCTGTTCAGCTTTTCCAACTGTCCCCTCTTCTATGTTCCTTTCAGCCTTGTAGTCTGTCTACAAATGAAAATCAAGGCAGTGAAGATCAAAGGGAAACAGACGTACTTCAAATATCTAGTTTTGCAAAGATAGCAAAATTATTCTTTCATTTAAAAAAGTAAAATCTCACATCACAGAAAACACCACGTGCATCCCCCAGAGGTCCCTTCATCTTTTTCAGTGGAAGAGCACAGGAAGAGCACTGGCCTCAGCTGCCAGGGTGAAGGATGGAGCATGAGCCATCTGGAGCACTCCCCTGGGATCTGGCTTGTATCAGGTAATTATAAGATGTAGCAGGTTTCCTTTACAAAGTACTTTACAAATATTCATTAATTAGCCCACAATGCTTCCCCTTTAGGGACAGAACTGGTTCTGTCTCTGTATGTACAGAGGGGAGGAGAAGATGTAGATTAGATGACTTTCTCAAGACCTTCTGAGGAGTCAGTAACAGGGCATATGTTTGCTCCAGTCCTGCACTTGCTCATGTTTAAAAAGTCCCTTCAACACTACATTCTTCAATAAAAGGGACAGGCAGGTTTTGCTCTGCTGCCTCAAGAGTACAGAAAACATTGTGGTAATCCTGAATCTGACTTTGCAGTACAAACAGAGCAACAGCAACAAACCTACGTGTATAGTAGCATATATTCTTTTAGTTAACAGAGCAGAAATAGTGCCACTTGCTTCACAGAAAAGTAAGAGGAAAAATCTCGTGTCCTGAAAGCATCTGTTATCATGTTGTTTCCATACAAGCAGCATCGCAGGTTGGGGTTACCGATGGGTGGCTGGAGAACTTGGCCAGTTTATCATAGTGAGACCTCTCTGAGTGCCCTGGTTGGCATAATGAGTCTCTGTTTTCTTTATGTTTTACTTAGCAGTAATGGAGAAGTGTCATTCACCAGTAAGTGTATCTCTGGGGAGGGAACAGGAGCTTTCAGGGAGCTGGGAAGAGGAGAATTTGGGACTTGAAAAGAAAATCTGTTGGCCTAAAGTTTTGGAAGCAATTTAATGGCTGGAGACCAGAGTCTCTGGGAAGGTAAATCAGATTGCAGGAGCTCACATTAACTGACAATTTGTCTATGTGTATATGTAAGAATCCTACATCTGCATTAAAATGCTGTTTCTCGTCCAGTTTACACAAACACCATTATCCACTGACGCATTTTAAGAGGAGGAACTTAGAACAATATTTTTGGTTGAAACTCTGAAGGGAAATTTAAGTAAGAGGAGAAATTCATTAATCTGCTTGCAGCTTGAAAGTTATCAAGAGTTATGTACAATATTAATAAAAAAGTGAAATTTTGTACTCAGGTAGGTCACAGCTTCATTTTGCTATCCCACCTGTCAGATGGCAGCACCAGTGCCAAAGCAGTCTCTGGTCATCTCCTCAGGAATCTTTTCTTCCCTGAGAAGACCATCATCCCTTGTAACTAGCTCTCAACTCCACAACCACCCTTGGAGGGCTTTTATTTGTGAACTCACTCTGTGCCTCCTTTGGTTCATACCACTACTGGGATCAGCACTCTGATAGCAGTGCACAAGCAGCAGGGACAGCTGAAATCACAGCACTGTCTCAGGAGGGCTCTCCCTCCATGCAAGAGCACAAACATGGATGTGAGACCCAACACTGGAAGGACCAGAGGTTCCGGAGCTTTCTCCCCCTTTCCCTCGCTCCTCTGAGAGGAACTTCATGCCCACAGGTCTCTTGTTCCCAAGGTTAATTTTAAAAATCTTTTTTTTTTTCCCAAGGTTTGTCCTGTGTATTTGTCACTACTGATGCAGATAGGGACTCCTTTTTTCATTAAACCTTAGTTTTTAAATGAGATGTCACAGGTAATTTTTGGGGTAAAAGAAGCTGCACTATCATCATGATGTTTCCAGAGCCGTGACTGTCCTCTCAGTTGAACCCCCCTTGCTCTGAATTGTGAGCAGTGCGGTTGTACCTCAAAGAGAAGAAGAGATATTTCACTGACACACGAGACGGTGCTGGCTCTGAAGCACACAGGTAAGATGACTGACTGTCACTTCTTCTGTAATTCTGAAAAAAATACTGGGCTCACATCCTCCCAAAATGTTTTGGACTTACACAGCACTAATCACCTGCGGTAACTAGCAGAAGGCTCATCAACTGAACTATCCATCAGTTTAAATTGGTCAAAATACACAATAGAACTGGATTTATCCCTGCCCTCCAGACTCTTATTTTGTTGCACTGGTACTATTAAGAAGAGAAAAATCAGAATTTCTTTGTCTCCCTTTGTTCAAACACAGTTGTAATCTAGCAAATATAACAAATAATAGTAAGATGTAATTAACATATGTCTGTGTATGTGTTAATTTTTTGTATTATGTTAAATTTTAAATTCCATTCAAAATCCCTCCCCACACAACATCTTTTTCTGAGGCACCTGCAAATATTTTGTCAAGAAATGTCCTAAAAGAAATGTCAGGCTCACTCAATTTTTGCATATACAAACAAAAATAGCAGTGTTTACCAGTCCAATAATGAAAGATTAACTCATGCAAACACTGTTCAGGACTGTATTTCTAATCTTAAGAAGAAAACCTCACATGCAGGTGTCTTCCCCGAATCTTGAATGACAAGGTCAGATAATAATATCCTACTCTGAAATATCAATGCCACTGCAGAGAACTGCTCACTTGCTCCACAAACATGCTATACACTCAAGACTGGGAAAGGTGACTTTTTAGACAATAAAGACCCTCAGCTTGCAGATGAATTGCTTGCTGGTAATCCATTCAAATTCCTTGGAAGAAGGGAAGGCAGAGTTGCCCTGTGCTGGGATCTCTGAACTCTTTGAATAGCTGGAGTACCCCTTTCAACAAGGTTTGGATCTGCTTCCCCTTTCCCTTACACCACTGTCATCCCCCACTATTGAAATCACTGCAACAGGTAGTAAATCAAAATTTATATATTGAAGTTAAGGCTTTGCTGCTTGTGGATCTTTATATGACAGCCCTAAAGCATGAACAACCATTGATAGGAGTTGTTTTCATTTTAAAAGAATGTTTTACATTTTATTTTACATTTTCCATTCAATTCTGTTTTCACTTCTGCTGACAAGAGTCTTTGCTTAATTTAATAACAAGAATACTAAGTGGTCACTTGATATTCGTCCCTCTCAGGTCTTCCTCTACAGAAATAATTTTTATTATCATGCCTGTTTCAAAAATCTTTATCCCAATCATACATATGGTCAGATTCTCTCCACAAGCCACTGTTGTGTGAAAGGACATCATCAAATAAATACAAACACATTGGCACAGGTTTCAGTGTTAGCCATTAAGTGAAATGGTTTATTTCCAGTCATAAAGAGCGTCAGTGAGGCTTCAGCTAAAACAAAGACATCTTTATGGAGCTTGTTTTTTGCCATTTTAGCCTTGCACAGTTCATGCCCCCGATAAAATTACTTCTGGTTTACACCTATATAACCTATAGTGTAAAATGCTTGAATTGATGTTTATTGGGAAATCTTTGAAGTGTAAATCACTTGTACCTGTTTCTTTAGCCTTGGTGCTACAGTCGGCTTTACTGCAATTAACTGCAAATGTTTGCACACAAAGCTGCCACCTAATACAAGCTTTTGTAAAATCACAGTCAGTGTTTAACCTTGAAGTGTGCCTCTTTTGAAAATATATAGGTGTTATTATTAGGTGGAAAAGCCAACCTTCTTGAAATATCAGGTTTAATACCACTCCTTGTAATAAAGTTTCTTTGTTCATTGCAAGGGAAAAGAGATGGACTGACTGCAGCGAGGGCCAAGAATAGGTTTCTCACCTAGCACAAATCAAATTATCACTCCTGAGTTGGGTTTGGAGATGAGCTAATTTGTACCTGAGGTGTTCTTTGGGGGGGGGGGTTGTTGTTTGTTTTTTGGTGGTGGTGGATTTTTATTTGGGTGGGTTTTTTTCTCCATCCTGTACAGGTAGAACTTGCTGCCTTGCAATACAAAACCAATCTTTCTGGATCTCCTGGGTTAAAAAGTGAAAATGGATACCTTTCAGTTAAGACTTGGACTGAGACCTCCTATTCCTTTTTGCTTGGCCTAATGTGCTTTTGCAGAGGACGTTAGCAGCCTAGCTTGGACAAGCACCATGAGTAAAGGGTTGAATAAATCTTTAGGGTACCAGTTTGAGGAATTCAAAAAATCAAAAATCAAATACCCAAGAACAGCAACTGTAAAAAAGAAAAATTGATGACTTGGATTGATGAATTGAATTGACTTACAAATTGATGCTGCTTTCCTTTGTCTCCCTTCTTAACTGTGAGAATTAGCACATGGTTGTATCAGACTTTCAAGTTTACTGTTACAACCTGAGAATTTCAGACCTCAATCTTTGTTTTATTTTATGTTTAGGGAGAGCACTTTCATGTAATGGCTTTTCTCCAGGAGCTATGGAGCTGTGGCTTGGAAAGGCACTTCGCTGATCACAAGACTTCCAATAAGCTCACTACCGAGCTCTGGGGAGCAATCCACTGCCTGGATGTGATGAGTTGACCTTGGCTGGACACCAGGTGCCCACAAAGCCACTCTATCAGTCCCCTCCTCTGCAGAACATGGGTGAGAAAATAATATGAAAAAAACCCTCATGGGCCAAGATAAAGGCACTTTAATAAAGCAAAAGCAAAGGTCATGTGTGGAAGCAAAGGAAAACAAAAGATTTATTCTCTACATCCCATCAGCAGGCAATGTACAGCCATGTCCCTGTTCCTCTGGAAGAAAGAAATTATAGAAATGCCCCCACTCCTTCTCCTTTCTCCTAGCATTTATTGCTGAGCAATGTCAATATGGTATGGAATATCCCTCTGGTCAGTTTGGGTCAGCTGTCCTGGCTGTGTGCCCTCCCAGGATCTTGCCCACCGCCTGCTTACTGGGTGAGGTGGGGGAATGCCGTAGAGACAGCACTGATGCTCTGCTAGCATCACTCAGCCTAAACACTGGTTTTGTTGAAAACACCTTTCTAGCTATCAATAGAGAGCACAGCACTATGAGGGTTGTCATGGGGAAAATTAACTCTGTCTCAGCCAGACCCAATACACTGGACAATTATCGTTAATGAATTAGAAACCAGGTGGTGAGTTTCAAGGGGTTTATGAATTTAAACTAGAAATTAGAAATAAAAATGAAGGGTCAAAAAAACTACAAATCCAGAAGAGGTGTTTTCATTAATCCTTTCAGTTCAGTACTACAGAAGATTAATGAGTTCTGCTTAGGCTGAGATAGGCATCCCGTACAAAACCTTTCAAAATGTACATTTCGGAGCTAGGCTGGAGAGAAACAGCTAACAGAAAAAAGGGAAAAATCTCAACTCACACCAAAAGCGAAATTGGAAATTAGACCAATGCTGCTTCAAATGTGTACCTGTATTTTCATATGCATATCCAGTGACTATGATTAAAATCATCAAAAGAAGATTCTTCTCCGCAGGATTCAACATCATTGTGGATTACATAAGTGTGAAGGAAACTGGGGAAATTTACCTCAAAGTTCATCCATAGCCTACTTCCTTTTCTCTGTTTTCTTCATCCCAGACTGTTTTATTGTGCCTGTTTTCAAAAGGTGCAATTTATCAGCAGGTAAGGGTTCCCTGAGGATTTATTTCAAGTTCTAGTATTTTAAAGAAGTGGAAGTTGAGTGAAATATGTGTATGAAAATACAGTATTTTCCTCCTTTACTTCAGACATGTCCAGAACAGCTCACTGTAATTTGTAAAGCAAACTATTCTTTCTCCACGGCTCACCAGCTTTGTCAGATCTAGGGTACTGCAGGCAGCCTCTGCAAAACCCACTGGTTCAAGAGTCAGTTTCAATGCAGTACAAGCAGATGAAACTTCATTTATGCTAGAGATTCAAAAATTGATGGTCTGAACCCATCACAGTTTTACAGTTGCACTCAGAGAAACTCAGCTAGACGTAAGGAAAGCCACAATTTCCTTCACCAAGTGCTTGAAGCCAGGGTAAGCTCAGTAGTCAGCTGTGGTGGTCAGGCTTGTCATAAAACACAAAGGAGGCCTTGGATGCTCTATCCAACCAAACTTCAAAACGTCATAGCTGGAAACGAGCAAACCTGACAATCCCGTAGAGGTTCAAGGTCTTCTGTTCTGTGACATCCTATTCATTACTGATAGCACAGAGGTCCTCCTCTTCCTACTTGTCCAGAATGCCTACAGAGCAGCCAAGAGAGTCAATATTTTATAGAACTCAAAGTCACTGTGCAAAACACTACATGGTTCCTAAGGTTTGTGGTGGCTCCGTTGAAAAAATTTTCTTTGCAGCTTTGCTTTCCACAGCGAACGTTTCCAAAAAACAAAAGATACATAATGAGATTCACAAACCAGGAAATTATTTAATTCTGAAACAGCTGAGACAGAGTGAAAATGGAGTAAACAGGAAGACAAAGCTTGGTGTGCCTCCATGAAGTCAGGAAAAAAAAATCACCTGAGAAACCATCATACAAAGGAAGATGATTTATTTAATACCACGTAGGAAAATTGAATCATGCTGTCCTCATTTCCATAGACAACACAGTTTTTCATAACTAAATCAGATAAAGAGCCCCTGATTACATTCTGCTCAAGCTTCCTTCCATGTACTATCTCTGTCCACACCTACCACACTTCTCTTACTTGCGATGCCATCTCTGAGATTTGGTCACACACACTTCTTGCAGCTGCCCCTTGTCCTTGTTTCCCCATCTCTGTGTATATGTCCTTTAAGCAGCAGCTGTCTTCTAGGACAACCATGGTCCTTCAGACATGCCACCTGGAAGATAGCCAGTGCTCCTACGGGAGCCAGTAGGATGGTCCTCTGAAAGACTGCGTGACCAGAAAGTCCTACTGCTTATGTCATTATCCTCCTTCAGTTTTTTGTGCTTCCTTCCATCTCTCCATCTCCCCATCTCCACTAGAATTTCCCTCCAGTTGTCATTACTTCTGTACAGAACTAAGAGTAGCCTCCAGCCTCTGATAATAATAAAAAATAACAACTGAGACGTGCAAAGAGGACAAGCTAAAGGAAGTAGAGTGATTCCAGAATCGCCCTCTGTGAGACTTCTACTCTTCCCTTGGAAACATCTAACACCAACAAAAAACATTTAGTAAACTAATCATAATATAGGCCAGACAAAGTCTGGCAACTTCTTTTTTAGTTGATGAGCAGATTAAATGATTTGAAAAGCTCACTCATAGAAACTTCATTGTTGAATATGCCTGGGTTTATTCATCAAGATGAAGGACCCTTTCCCCATTCTCTAGCAAAGACTATAAAGCAAAGCTGGGATCACAAGTTTTCAGACTCCCCTTGCATTATAACATGTGACTTAGTGGATTCACCAGTTCACTGTCAAGTATGCTCAAAAATAAGTTAAACAAAAAAACTTTTCAAATCAAATCACAGTAGAATACATCAGCTTCAGGTACAGTTTTCCTTAGGGATCACTGTATGTTTTCCTGTATACATTTGATTAACTAGTTTATGAATATATCAAGGTCATTAGTGCAGTTTAATGAGGCTCTTCTCTATAAAACCAACACAGTATGTTTCTGACAAATATTCAGCAAGTACCACATGGAGAATAAAGAAGTTGAAATGACAGATCCCTTGCTGCTTTCAGCTGCACTTAGAAAATTCCTGTTGAACACTCATGAATTTTCTCTTTCCTGTTGGGTTTCTTTGGCCTACTTTCCTTTTTCCTACCATGGCAGACAAAACAGATCTAACAAATTCAGTCCTTCATTGGCAGAAGAGTTTGCACCCAGCAGAACACCCGACCCTGAGAACCTCAGCTGGGAGCCCATGTTCCCAACTGTCACTAGTCTTCTGCTGAAGGGAAGTATCTGTGAATAGATGTTGGCAAAGTGGGTGTCTCTTCTCCCCCTACAGAGAAATAAAGCTGATGATGACAACCTTCTGCTGCTGTCAGACACCCTTTAACTCAGGGGCAGAGGTCTGTGCTGTGCAACTGAAATGTTCCAAACCTTATGATGGTTCATACCCAGTCATCCATAGCCATCTAGGATGCTTTTAAATTCAGGAAATTGTACACATACGTGCACACCCACTTGCAAAGAGTGCTCTTGTGGTTTCAAATTCAGCAGAAGCATACAAAGAACAGAAATTTTAGAATTGAAGATGTCTATGCAACATGTTTGCGCAATTATAATAGAGTCCCTAGGAGGCAAATTTAATTTGATTGTTTTCAACTCCCAAAGGATTTGTACAAAATATCTTATGCTCCTTTATTCCTGCTTTTTATCCTAGAGTCTTCTCTTTCTTTTTTTTTTAAGTTGAAAGATTTGCAGAGGATGAAGACAGTGATTGCAAACACAAAAGGGCATTGAACATTGCACAAGCGACTTACAGTAATCTTTATTCATGTGGCTATTTTGTGGCTCCCTGATACATTATCTCAAGGTGTGGTTGGCAGAAACACACAAAAAGCAGCTGTGGTGCACTGTGAGCAGCACTTTTCTCACATTACAGGGTGTTCTCAGTATCACACAATGGCCTCTGAAACTCACAGCCTCCTTCAGCTTTCTTATTTCCTCAGTTCCTTTCCTCCAATAAGTGGAAAACAGCACCCTGGTTCAATTCACCATGTCTTCTGAAGACAATTTAAAGGGGGAAGTGTTCAGATACACCAGTGGCAAGCACTACAGAAAAAAACAAGTGGAAGTGATTACTGCTGTCCTCAGAGCAGGGTTTGATTAGCTCCTAGTCATAAGGAAAGGGGATATGTCTTCGTCAGTGATGGTAAAACAAAACATTGAGCAGCTACTCATTAAATGGACACTGTGTGTCCTGAGCCCTGACAGGAGGCATAAAACATACAAGATAATGTAATTAAAGACTACCAGAGCACAGGTGCACAAACCACAAGTTGCCTGGGCAGTGTTAGTTTGGGCATTGATTCCATTCTGAACGCCTGCTTTTGTAACCCCATTAATAGTCCCCAACCACAGGTATGACTACATGTAGGCACACGTATGTGTGTGTGGCTTTTATCTACCAGTATAGTGATAACGCTGTCTTCATGAGGTTCCTAATGACAGGTGAACTATGAAAATAACCTAGAAGCAATTTCATAGCTTCTACCTCCAAATGGGGCAATTATAATAATTGTTCAAATAAAACAGACCAAAGAGTGTTACTTAAATGAATGTGATTTTGTGCATTTATGGTCATCCTCTCTTGTTTTTGACTAGGGGCTTTGAGTTTTCAGATGGCTGCTAGTTTAACCAGTTCATACTCTCCTTGGCCCCTTTCAAAAGGAAGCAACAGAGTCTCACGAGACTGGAAGCCACAAGCTTAGGCTTCAAACCCTTCACACACACACTCCAGGATTGCCTTTTCCAAAGACAAAATTTAGCTTCTCTGCCTGTTGCTACCTAACCAGACTACCATTCCTACAGATATTAACTTATATCATAAAGCACTTCTCACTACATCATAAGGCTTATGCTGGTTCCCTGTCCCATCTGCACAATCCACATAATTTCTTCTTCTCCAACTCACTGAATCCCATTGCAGGGAGGAAGAAATGAAAGCTGTCTGAACGTCAAAGCAAATTTACACAGCTGTAACATATAGCTGGACCCATGACGCCTCTCAGGGTTGTTTCTCTAATTAGTTGGTAGAGAGATCAGAAGAAATGACTTGAAAGAGAGCACAGCAGCGAGGGCAGGTAAGGGAGTATGTCAGGAAAGGAGGGAAGATGATGAAGGAAGAAATGCAAATAAGGGGGGTTGGATGCCAGGCTTCAGTTAGTTGCTAAATACTCAATTGCAAGTCATTGGGCTGTTTTATTAGGTAAGGAATTCTTATTTAACATTAAAGGAGCCCCAAACTTTGATGTAACAGGGAAAGTAAGTCCTCAAGTGGCAGGTAAATTGTAAAAGTAAATCTTACTGCACAGAGTATCACAGGTTTGCAGTTATCCAGCTTGTACCCACAGTACTAATGGTAAGGACTGGGGGGCCTAATGACAGGCCTGCACTTCATGTAGCCATTTAAGTCAGGCAGCAAATTACCAGCTCAGAGTATCAGCACCTGACTCACAGTGTGTCCTGTTGCAAGTCACTGCACAACTAAGCCATGAAAGTCAGTCATTTATCAAAGCGTGAAGTCCACAGGAAAATGAGAGGGAACTCATATCTCTTGACTCTACACTTCACAGCCACAGAAGGATTTCAAGTTTCCGTTGCTGAGAGCACAGTCTATCTTTACAGATATTAAAGCCAATATGTTGGTGACAAAACAGGTGAGAGAAAAAACATACTTTGGCAGCTGGTTTGCCTGCCCCAGAGCCTTCCTCTTCCCCTGCACAGCTTCTGCCACTGCTGTTGCTGCCATGAACTGAAGAAAAGGTCCGTCTCACATCCCATTTTTGAAGGCCCTCATTCCAACATCCAGGTTCCTGTCTGTCTGTTCTGGTTCTCTGGAGAAGTGACAGTGTTACAAGTTATATACCTAGTACTGAAAAGAGGTTGCCCTTGTGGACAAACTGTGGTTTGACCTGTGAATTAGGTCCTGACTGATATTTACCAACCTAAGATGGCAAGACCAGAGAAGGTAGCAGCACCCAGCAGTTCTGTAGCACTGTTTATTGACATTTCGATGTATGTACCGGTAATGTATTGGCATGCACCAGTAATGAGCCCTAGGAATGGGGCATATTTAAAAACGTGGTTTACCATAATGGCAATAAAAGGCAACAGTGAAAAGAGAAATAGGAATCAGGGCCAAGGAAAAAGAGTCAGGGGTACCTACTAAGTCAGCTTTCCCATCAGAGGAGTTGCAATGTGAACACCTACTCTGAGATGTTAATTCTTCTGGGTTACACTGGTGCGGGAGACACCTATAGAGCTAAAGGGTTGTTTCGACCAGCTGGGTTTCAATCCAGCCACTCTGCAAGCAGTGGCACATCTGACCACTAACAACACCTCACTGGAATACACCTTATCTCTCTGAGCC
This sequence comes from Lepidothrix coronata, assembly GCF_001604755.1. Taxonomy (NCBI): domain Eukaryota; kingdom Metazoa; phylum Chordata; class Aves; order Passeriformes; family Pipridae; genus Lepidothrix; species Lepidothrix coronata. The sequence goes on along the minus strand of NW_016690410.1, from coordinate 673,733 downwards.
TCTCTTCCCCTATACTTGATGCACTGTGGGGAGTAGCCTACCAGGAACATGACAGGTGAAAAGTGACTCTCACTAAAATGAAACACAAAATGATCCTATGAAAGCCCAGCCCACAGATAATGAAAGCACCTTGTGCTGACAGCCACTGCTGCAGCAGGAAATGTCGATAGGACTATTACCTCCAGTGATTTCGCTTAGCTGATGGCAACCCTGACCTTTGCAGTGCCCGCAGGCAATCTGTTTTCCTGGCTGCTGGAAAGCTGAAAAGTACCAAGAGACATTACAAAAATGATGCATACCCTGACCCTGTCTCATCATCATTTGCTGTGAGATGGCTTTCTCCTGAAGGCTGTGGCTGCCAGCAGCTGTGGCACAGCTCCTGCTGGCTCCATATGGTGACTCAGGACATGGCATTTGGTGCGGGCTCCTTCTGTTGGGCCTTCTCACAACTGAGCAAGGAGCAGAGGGACTGCAGGCAGCAAAAGATCTCTGCTGTTTCCCTGCTGTTCAGCTAATGCAACTTTTCTTCAAACTCTAGGCACATTTGCAGTTATAAACAGTGAAGCATCACTTCTAAATGGCAGTTTAGAGACACTTAGAGCAGAAATAATAGCCATAGGAAAAGAATTTCAGTCTCTCAGAGAAATTTCTTTAACATCAAGCTGGATACCCATTCAGGTCACACATATCTTTGCAGATGATCAAGTTCAGACAGTTCAAGGTCATGGGGAATGCACAGTTTAGAGAACAGCTTCCGAAGTCCTATTACTTTGACTACTGAAATCTTCAGGTACCTAGAAGCCAAAGCATAAGAATACATGTAGACAAAAATCATCCCATTGAGCTGAACTGACCATCAGTATAGTCTAGGAAGTTCAGAGGGCTGTCACTATCTGAGCAAACAGCTAGACGAACACTTCTGTTTCCAGAGAGCTGGAAGCACATTCGCTGCTGTCACCCAACAACCTGGGCAACCTGTTCCAGAGTCTCACGGTCCCCACAATAAAGAATTTTTTCCTAATATGTAATCTAAACCTACTCTCTTTCAGTTTGAATCTGTTTCCCATTGTCCTGTCACTACATGCTTTTTAAAAAGTCCCTCTCCATCTTTCTTTTAGGCTCCCTTCAGGCACTGGAAGGCTGCAATTAAGTCACCCCTTAGACTTCTCTTTTTTTGGTTTGTTTGGCTGAACAAACCAAATTCTCTCATTGTAAGAGAGATGTTTCATCCCTCTAACCATCTCAGTGGCCCTCCTCTGGACATGGTCCAACAGTTCAATGTCCTTCTTCTGCTGGGTACCCCAAACCTGGATGCAGTACTCCATCTGGGGGTCTCACCAGAGTGGAGTAGAGGGACAGAATCACTTCCCTCAACCTGCTGCCTGTGTTGCTTTTCATGCAGCTCAGGATACCATTGGCTTTCTGAGCTGCCAGCTCACGTCCAGCCTCTCATCCACCAGCACTCCCAAGTCTTTCTCAGTAGGGCTGCTCCCCATCTGTTCATCCCTCCACCTCTGATACCAGGGATTGCCCTGACCCAGGTGCAGCACCTTACACTTGGTCTTATTAAACCTCATGAGATTCCCATGGACCCACTTCTTGTGGTCCCTTTGGATGGCATCCTGTCCTTCAGGTGTGGCAACCACACCACTCATCTTGGTGTCATCTGCAAATCTGTTGAGGGTGCACTTGATCCCTTTGTCTGTGTCATTGATGAACATACTAAATAACAGTGGTCCCAATACCCCTGAGGGACACCACTTGTCACTGATGTGCATCAGGACTCAACCATTGACCACCATCCTCTGGATGTGATCGTCCAACCGCTTCCTTATCCATCTTATAGTCCACTAACATCCATCTAGCAGTCCACGCACCAAATCTATGAGATCTTCATGCTGGAATGTTTCTGTAAAGAAGAGACTTTCTGCTGACTCAATTACCATCATCATCCCCATTCTTGTGTTCCCTATCAGCATGCACAGGATTGTATAAGAAGAGTCATATTAAGATTTCACCTTACAAATAAGATTTAAGGAAAAAAGAATGCAGTAAAGTCAGTTTGATCAGGGTCAACTTTTTGTTCTATCTTCCCATGAAAGATGCATAGGGTTTATTTGTTCCATCTTTGGAAATCACATTCTATATTCATTACAACAAAACTTCTCTCCCTGCATTTCTTTGCCTACCTAATGTTACTGAAGACAACAACATAAATACATAAATACAACTGCACAAATACAACTTCTACTGGGCTTTTGGGAAGCCAAGAACCTACACTAGCACTTGTCTCAAGTTTTCTACAGCAGTCACAGATCTTCCTCAAGAGAATACTCCAGATGCCTCAAACAGTAGAAGACATTAGTGCTCATTTTAACTTTATGCCTATCTGGCATATAATGAGCTTAGCCTTTCCATCTTCTAGTCTGTCACAAAGGAATACTTACATTTTTTCCCAATAGTTGCATTTAGAGGACAGCAAAACTAGACTACAGTTCAGATATCTGGTTTCACTTCCATCTATGTCACTACTATCTCCCTTTTCTAGGTCTTTCCTAGGTGACGTAGGAGATCAACTTTGTAAAGCAAAAAGCTTCTTGCTATGTGTAGAGGAAGCAGCTGTTACAAAGGGATTGGGATCTGAACTGTGATCTGTGATTCTAATTATATTCATTATATAATTATATAATTCATTATATTCACATAATTAATTCAGTGTCAGGATATGTTGTTATTCATACTGTTTCATGGAAGAGAGAAGTAAACTCCTTTGGGTTCCTTAGTATGTCTTGGATCTCTGAATGATCAGAGATTTAATGTCAAGCCTCATTATCCTCAAACAAAACATATTTATAGACTCCTTTGCCTGTGAGTCCAGTGATCTCATGTTGTGCACCTGCCCTCAGAGAAGCTGCCAGGTTTGCATTCAAGTCCAGATTTATTCAAACTGAAGATCAGAGGGAAATTATATAAAAATCATTTGGGATGTTGGCCCTTTCAGTGGCATAGAACAGCAACATTAAGTCTGACTTAAAGACACTACATCATTTATAGCTGTTGAAGAGCTGTGTCTTCCATATTCAGCTCAAGCTTCAAACATAGGGATGTGAAGCAAAGCAGTAGAAGCCTGAGGTATACCTGGGCAGGCAGGAGCACCAACAGCCACAACAGCAGTTGGAGAAATGTTTGGTTAAACATCATCTCTCCTAAACGAAGTCTCAGAAGCCTCTTTTCAAAGGGTTTGTTGGGTTCTTTTTCCTGATACATCACTTTTGATTGCAGGTATTGAACTCATCTGCCAGATCTATGTCAATCAGACCTTCCATGCTGTCAGCCTTCATCTCAATTACCAAGAAGAAATACAATTCTGCTGGAATTACTGTATAAGTATTTTTGCTTATGGAAGCAGGACGCCAGCAGTATATGAACAGCAAATTTGCCCTGCAAACATTTCCTTTCAGTTCTGCTGATGCCCTTCAGTCCATGCTGTCCGGTGACCATCACTACGTCTGTGTTAACTCAGCACCCTCCCCAACTCATGAACTGGATTTCCTGCTGTGGCAGATTGTATTCCTTTTCCATGTGACCAAGGCAGCTCACATGCCACATCCTTCCAGTCTCTCTGGCAGTGGGCTTCTTCCTGCTGAATATGTGCCACATAGCTTCCTCTGACATGGTGCAAAAGAGTCTCCGAGGGCTCCTACATTGCTTCCTGAAACTTTCCCTACAGGGAAGTTTTCTCCCTTGTCCCTGCAGCAACCTCTCAGTCAGCACCATATCCCTCCATGCAGTTTTGTAAGAGGACATCAAAACTTCTCTGAAGTGGACTTGCTGCTTCCCCATAGGGATTAGGAGCTGGAAGCTCTCCAGGATGGCGTAGTCTTTTGTCATTAAGCTGTCTCACTGCATGGTAGATCAGACAGATCAAACACCATCTGTATTTATAGAGGGCACTGGTGCACCTTTTATGTCTGCTATAAAAGCCAATTCTCTGTGGCCTTTTTGTTTTGCTTATACATTGTATGTGGAAGAACATGTTTGCTTCAAACAGGGGTGCAAAAAATGGAAGTGTTGCATCATTTTCTCTTGTTTATATTATTTTACTGGGAAAAAGTAAAATAGGTGGGGTTTGGGTATGACACATTTTATTGGATCTTTATCAAATGTCAAGATTAATCTTTGTGACATTTTTTTTAAAAATCCAATCTACCACCCCTTGCTGCTGTTGGCCTCTTCACCCAGGGAGAATAGGGCAGGTGGAACAGGCATCTGTATTGATCTGCTCTGTGATTAAGTAGCTGAGCATGACAGAATACAGAAACAGAAAATGCAGCTGCTGTTTAATTGCCTTTAATAGTGGTGCCTGGATAAGGCTCACAAACTCTGGACTTAAGCTGGAAGAAATAGAACTTAAATTCAAGCCCAGAGAAACTATCTCTTGATCCAGTAAGAAACACTTATTACCTTCACATCAGAGATATTTCTTTACATAAATTGAATTCAAGGCCACCTCTTCCTTGCCAAGCTGTGGCCATGCTTTCTGTACCACCTCTTTAAAAGGATCCTGAGGGTTTCTTTGGGTCACAGTCTGCTCTGCAGCACATGTCCAAGACACAGCTCACTCTGCAACATCAAGGCAGAAGACTGAAACAGGCAACAAGGATTTCTTAGTTCCTGTGCATGAAAGGGGACACATATCTTTACAGAATAGCTGAGGCACAGCACAACAGCATAGTACCTTCTCAGTGAGCAAGGTAAGAGTGTGTCTTCAAGCCTCAGAAGGAGGACATGTGCAAGTTCAGAAGCCTGCTATCAACATAATATTATTTTTCACTGCAGGAGAGGAGCATACCTTCTTTAGAAAAGAAATAAAATATCATAAAAAAAAAATCAGGCTTGTGCTACTCAGAATTTGGCTTCCTCAGTACTGATTTCAGTGCAACATACATGAGAAAAGCAAAACCTCCCTCATCCAACAGCCTAAGGGCCAGTGCTTCTGCACAAGCATTATATTCTTCCCTGGGAACAAGATTGTCACGCAAACACTACTGCCTCCTGGAAGCTACCACAGCTGAGAGGACATAAGTATTCAGCAAATAAGCACACATCTACACATAACAAATCTACATCTATTCAAGATAAAGCCAGGCTGCTGACTATCCACATAATACAGCATTTATGCCTACGCAAACCTCTGTCACATTGCTGGCACTTTTACGTGATCTCAGAGCCATGTCTAAAACTGTATAAAAACAGATAATCTGCTCCAAAGGAAAAGCACAGAAACTGAATGCAGCTTGGTGGGTGAAGGGAAAAGAAGGTTGCAGAAAAAAACTAACAGAAAACAAACATAAGCATATTCAAATGACTGTGGCATTCTTGTGGCCTTGTAGCAGGAGAAAAAGGAAGAAATAACATATCCCATTTACAGTGTCTTGTCATTTATGGAAACTTACATTGCCTGTCGCCAAATTCCCCCATTTTCTCTTGGTCAATTAAATGCTGAATCAATCCCCATCAGACCTACATTAAAGTGGGACTGTTCTCTGTACTGATTTTTTCAATGTTTTGACTAGCTTGCTTCTGGGGACACCTAGTTATCCTGCCTACTGTGCTCCTACCTTGGCAAGGGGATTCCTGCAGCGATCCAGTGCTTTTCTTTGACACAAACAGCCATGATCACGTGGATGCCTACAGCTACAGTTCAGCTTCTCATTTTCTCAGTGCCTGATTGATATGCAAGCTGTAAGTTTCTTTGAAAAAGAACATGGGATATTTTAATTTTGCATCAGAGATTTATCTTCGATATATCATTTCCACCAAGAGCTTTGGACTCTCCTGAGCCAGCAGCAGATGCTGAAATGGTTATTCCTAATTGGGCCAAAGATTGAACTGCTCCAGTGTCTTGTCTCTAATAACTGCCAATAACTAACACTGAGGTGAACAGCATAAGAGGAGGATGAAAATGGAGTGACGCTTTCCCAGTAACACCCTCCTACTTCCAGGCAACCTGCTGTTCAGAAGTTTTCTGTGACATTATTGCTCTGCACTTAAAAATAGCCTGTGACAATTTCTTCTATAAATTTTCTAACTGCATTTGATCTTTTGACTGCAATGCAGTGCATGCAGTTTGGTGGCAGCACAGGCAGACAGAGGCAGAGACAGCAGGAAGTGGTTTCTGTACTGGAGATTTTATTCTGTGTGAGCCTGAGCAGTGCATGATGCATGCTGGCATTGGGCATTTTGGAGATGAGTGGATACCTGGAAACTGCTAAGAGGCAAAAACTTAAAATCAGATGAAGTACCCAGACTGCAGAAGTATTCAATTAATTTCATTAGGCAACGGATCTCCCCCAGGCTAAAAGGTTTCAAAGTGGCAGAAGAGATAAATGATCCTTCCAATTCAGACTCATGGCCATCCACCACCTGGGAGCCTGCTTGGATTACTATTAATTTCTCCCCACCTCAGTAGCAGCAGAAAATATCCGTAAATAGATTCCAGAAGAGAGGACATTTCCAGAATATAAACTCTGAGCTTTCCCTTGATTGCTTTCAAACTTGACTCTTGCAACATCCTCAATTCCCCCTTCTCTAACCAAGCCTATCATGTTTTTCTTTATGTTTCTGAGGACTTGTTTAAAAAGACTGCCATACATAATACTACCTCATCATTTCCTCCACTAGATGGATTACTTTTAGGGGGCCAGAGTACAGTGATTTCACTGACCTTACAAAGAGACAGAGATAAATAGCCTTTAAGGGGAAAAGTTAGCATTCTGTCATAAGATGACATCAAAGAACTTGGTAAAGCACAAATTGATTTGAAGTTAGGAGGACAGCATAGATATGGAATGACAATCAATAGCTGCAGGAAAGAATTGTTCCATTTTTCAAGACACAGGAAAATTCACCTGCACTGATGCACAAGCTATTTCTAAACATATTTCTTCTGCAGATGGCTTAACTTCAAAACATTCGGAAGGAAAAAAAAGAAAAAACCAAGAGAGGAAGACCTTTTTTTCAGAAGTTTCATAAACTTCTTTCCATGTATTTCATGATGAGACAAATCTTGGGGAAAAATAGAGTGAAATTCTTATCCTGTTCTGGCTCATTGGCATGAAGAGGCCAGCCTAGAGCTAAGCAGTCTGACATATTTACACCTGCTCCCACCATTGGACAAGACAGCAGAAGACAATTTGTTTTAAGAGGGATGTGAAGAAAGACCAGGAGGTCAAGTAAGGGCCATGTCCTTTGTCTCTGTAGGACTGCAATGACCCCAGCAAGTGTTGAAGCCCCGCAGGCACCCGAAGACTCCAGCTGTGTTGTACACAAAGATGCTAATACTGCGCTGCAGAGGAGTCCTGCTCCCAGATCAGCAGACAACAACGAGGCAAAGTACTGATATCGGTGTTCATATTGCAGTATCAAAACTCCTGAGGGGCCAGCCAGGACTGAAATATCCTGATACTTCTCATTTGAAGAACTGTATGGGAGAGGTTTGCCCCTAAACATCTTGAAAATTAGGCAGATACAGAGGAAAAGAAGGGGATCTGTATAATTAAAGTGCTCTGGTTACAGCAGACACATTCTGCCTTTTCTCCCTCTTGCTGGGATAAATCTAAATATTAGATTGTTCAGGTATGAGAGGGACAAGAAGGGTGGACACACACACACACAGCTCTGATGCTTGCCTCAACAAGTGCTTAAAGACTCCAGTCCACCTAAAGGCAGGGCCGCTGCAAGCGCTCTCCCTACCTCAGATAAACAAAACCAAAGCAACCATCCCTCCCTCCTTTTTCAGCACTGCTGATACCTTACTGGCCTGCTGGGCAGGAGCTGCCCCATGGTACGGGACTGTAGGAGGTGAGCCGGGCAGCCTGCCTCTGTCCCTGCCTATGCAGTGCCTCAGAGGAGATTAGCTACATCACTATATTCCAAATTGTTCTGGCTCGCATTCCGACTAATCCACATCTCTCTTCCCCTCAAGGCTGCATGCATATGATCTCCACGGAACCCTGAAAGGGGGATCAATTTTGCACTAGCTGCATGCATGTCATATCAATGTCTTTTACATTATGAGAGCACCACAAGAATTTTTTTCATTTTTTAAGTCAATGAGTTAAACTGCTCCTGAGAAAACAAGGCAGTTCCACCCTCCATTGTTTGGTCAGCCTCCTACCACTGCTTTAGACTGTGCCTGGAAGGAGGTCTAACAGATAAGCAGGTCCCAGAAACTGAATTATTTGGCTGCAGAATAAAGTGTAAAGACTAGGAGACAAGAAAAGGGAGCAGAGCTGAAGTGAGGATGAAAGACAGGAGGAACCAGATATCAGTTTCTCAAGTCACAGATATATTATGCAGCAGAGGAGGATGCCACAGGACCAGAGATCAGCATCTTTCCCATTAGTCGACTTCACTCATGCTTCTGCTCTCAAGAGAGGCAGAGCCAGGCCTTCCCCTCCCATACTCACTACCACTTTCAGAGTGGTCTCCCCATGGCAGGAAGGGAGGGGTGACAGCAGTGGCTGCTGTGTTCTGCATACAGATGTGTCGACTCCATCCCTGCCTCCCACTAGACACCCACATACGCTCACACACACATGCGCACACACACGCACTCAAAAGTCAAGGATAAGCTGCCATATATTAATAACACTATCAGTAGTATGTAATGGAATTGTCAAAGCCACACAATGCTGGCATAATAGGTAATTCTTCATCATTAACAAAAACTACCAGCGGAACAGCTACGAGTATTCAACAGTTTAATTTTCAGACTGAAGAAGCACAAAGCTGTCTGTGGGATGCTCGATGGGGAGGTGACCAAAGCATTTTCAGTTAATTGGAAATCAATAAATTTGATTTTATTGATCAAATAAAATCCCCAGGCACTAAAATTCTGGGGATTTTTAATACCCTGTGTGAAAAACAGTTGACAGCTTTGACTCATATATTGTCCTTTAGCTATCTACAGGACTCACTTTTGCTCCCAAGACCATGCGGATGGAGCCAGAAAGGTGCATCCATTGGATAAGCAGCAAAAGCACACTCCTAAGCACTCACCTGCTTACCTCTGGGTGATGGTGCCTTTCATTGAGTTGGTAAGACAACCAACTGGTAAGGTAAGAAAACCTAACGGTGAGGAAAAGGAGGAGAAGTTGCTGCATGGAATATGAGAAATGTCAGATGAGAGAGGCATGAGCACAGCCTGTGGAGTAAGTGAGTGGCCTGTACATGCTCAGGGAGTGAAAAAGAGTGGGAGCCCTTAGTAGACAGAATAAAAACAGATAGAGGAAGATGGAGGATTGCACATAACCTGACTCTGAAGTAAAAAAAAAAAATTTCCTTAAGTGAAGCAAAGACAAGACTAAGGCTGAGATCAAGAGAAAATGTTGCTGCACCCCATCTCACCATGGAGAAGCTGAAGCTTTTCTTTTTTGTGTTTATAAATTAAGAGAGGCAGCAAAGGGGCAGAACTGTGGCTGGCAGCAAGCAACAGTATTCATCTGGTATTAGAAACATTAGAAAAAGAGTAGAGAAGGAACAGACAGTATGCCAGACTGTTCAAGTGCTTGGGGGATTTGTTTCAAACAGTGAAGGAAGATGCTGGCAGAGCAAGCCACTTTTCTAGGCTTGATTGCAATCAGTAGGCAGATACTACTTAAAAATCTCAGATGGGAAGTCATTTGGGTGCAGTCATTCTGACATGCTGGTACCCTATGTTCTTTGAAAGTGAGGCAGAATTAGCAGGAGTCCCAGGAAAATGCAGACTCTCCCTCCCAGATTCCAACAGATTCAGCAACATGTCACAGAGGGTCTCCTGAGAGCAGAATTTAAGCATAGAAGAAAGCAAAACAATTGGCCATTAAAGAGATAGACCATGTTAAAGCACAATGGCAACCCATCCTATTGTGATAGAAAGACAGGAAGCTGAAGAAAAGACCATTATAACTGTGTCCAGAGCTCTTTAGGGACCTGAAAATCAAAAAGAAATTAGAGGAAAAGTGAAAACTAGACCACAAAGATAAGAACCAGCATAAAAATCAGAAATGCTAAAGCACAAATTTAATTACAATTAGTATGAAGTCACAAGTACAAGTACTAGGTTATCAGCAGAAGCAGAAAAAGAGCACATACAGGCTATTATTCAAAGGGAAAAGAGGAAACAATGGCTGATATAGAGAAGGGTGAAGTAGTCTAATCCATCTCTGCTTCAGGCTCCATAACATACTTCAAAAATTAATTTGAACAAAGGGACAGAAATGCAAGCCAGAAAGAAAAAATCTTGAGATAAATGAGATCTGGTCAAATTATCAGTGCCTTCTGAAATCCACCCCCAAGCACTGAAGGTACCAGTTGTAGAAATATCTGATCTGTTCAAAAATCATCCCTGAAATTCATGCCTTGGGAAAGATCCCTGGAGATACAGGAAGAGCAAATACAGTATCTTTATTTAAAATAAGGGAAAAAGCAAATATGGAAAAATGTGGACTAGTCGGTCTTCCTGTAAAAACACTAGCAGAGACTACTGCCTGATCAATACATAAAAAAAACCCAAGGGAAAACCAGTTGACAAAAACACCAGCTCAGCATAATGAATTTATCAAGAAAAAATAATTTCAGTTCTTCATTTCAACAAAAAGGATGACAAATCAGTTGTTTATTCCAGAGAAAAGTAATTCCATCTTTGACAAGATAACTAGCTTTGTGGGTAAGGAGGAAGTAGTTGAAATATGTTTTAGCAAAGCTCTCAATATTGTCCCACATGGCCATAGTTAAAGCAAGGAAGTACAATCCAGCTTAGCAGTAGTAGCTTTTTGGACCCTTGAGCATAAGCAGACATAAACTCCCTAGCAAACAATATGTGGCCTTACCATTAAACTTTAATAGACAAACATTCATAAGGAAGAATGCTTCCTTGCATCACCTACAGACCATGTGCTAAGGCTTTGCAGCTCATCAGCATTTCACAGGTGACAGTATGGGAGCCACTGGCCTACATGAAATTGCCTGTCAGTGCAACCAGGGAGATAAAAGAGCACCCAAACAGATAAAGTGTCAGTGATTAACTACCAGTCTGAAATCTCATCTGGATCCCAAAATAATCTGACCCAGTCCTGGATCTGTTCCAGTTCTTCATCAGGAACTAGAACAACAGAAGAGAGTGTGCATTATAAAATCTGCTGATCACTCCAGCTTAGGAGCACATTTGTAGAACAGGACCTGAATTCAAAATAGGCTCAATAAATTGGAGAAATGTTCTGAAATCAACGAGCCACAGCTCAACAAAGTCTTCAACAAAATATTAACTAGGAAAAAAGAATGCAAGTGCTGAGACATCAGACAGGGAATAACTGACAAGTTAAAAGCATGTATTTCAGGACACGGGGAAATACAAACTCAAGAGGAATTCGATCTCATTTTGGTGACTCTTGCTCTGTGTCATCTGCTAAAATCATGAGGAAATCTCCCGGTGCTGTCCCACCCCAGTGAGGGCAAGGCTAATGTCTGGGATCCAGGGCTGTGCACCAGACACGAAGACTGAAACAGAAGAATATGTAGAAGACAGCTGCAAAAAAAGACAAAAACTAAAGAAGCATGCATCAGAGGAGGTGGTGAATGACACAGATTTGTCGTTTCCTGGAAAACAGGAAAGGTATTTTTTAGAAAAATTTGTTAGAAAAAGGTTTCCAACAGAAACTGACCTTTTCTTCTCTTTTGAGGGTTTTGTTGTTTAAAAAAAAAGTTGTTAAAAAATATACATTCTTAAATCATATGTATTTTAAATCTTAAAAGAGTGTTGGATTCACTCCTCTATTATGTTCCCTTCACTCTATTGAGGGAAAAAATAAGAATGAAAATAAAAGAAAAAAAAAGAGAGAATGGAAGAGAAAAGATTTCAAAATCTTAGAACTACAAACTTGTTATTTTGTCAATTTTCAAAGATGGCAGTTAAATAATAAAAGATAAAATCAAATTAATTAATGTTATTTCTTCTTAATTATAAAAAAAATAAATAAATGGGGATACTTCTATTATTTTCTACAAAAGCCTAACTTGATATTTTTCACCAGCTCTGGATGTTTTAGTCCTTCAGCTGCCTCAAGAACTGAGAGTATGCCTTTCTGCCACTGAAGACAAGTTCAGATACCACAGATCCCTCTCTACGCCACTCTCCTCTAGCCTTCCTCCCAGTGCAGGCTGAGACTTTATCTGTCATTCCGTAGAGATTTTCTTCTGTCATTCTGTGTTGGCTTGGCCACCCTGTTAGCAGCAATATAGATCCTCGTCAGAGCTAATGCATCATCTTTGATCATCCTTCTAGTTTACATTTCTCACAACCCTCATTATTATACATATTTCCAAGCTTTCATCTCCCAAAGGGCAGAGAGGAAATAACAGGGAAGCTGGAATATAACAAGATTTGGCACTAAGCTTTGATTTATTGAATCAAAGGCCAGGGAGAAGGAGCAGAGAGAAAGGAAAGGGCAGGAGAGGAGTAGTGCACAACAATAATTTGCAAAGATCTTAGGTGTCGGCAAAACCTTGATTGTTAATGACTGGCTGCTTTCTGCAGTGATGATGGTGAGGAGAAATCTCTTCAGCCTCCTGGCCCCACAACTTTCCCTGACACATGGAATCAGGCAGAGAGCTGAGACAGAGCCCAGCCAGCAGCTCAAGGGCTGTCACCCTTCCCATGTGCAGATACAGACACCCCTCTGGGATAGTCATTCCCCCCAAGCTTGGCAAGGCTGGGCTATCGGCCATCCCACCACCACCTTCTCTGTGAGGCGAGCTCAACTCTCTTTCATCCCACCTCTCTACTCAGCTGTGTGGGAAAACTACTGATCCCTTGCCTCTCCTGCCATGTCCCCCACTCTGCCTAACAAAGCAGCTCTAATGGTTAGAGGGAGAAACATCAGACAAAGGGGAGGAAGCCCTTGTGCACCTCAACACCAGCCACATGCCTCTCAGCAGCACAATGGGACTGCTCAGGGGCTGTTCAGATGGGACCAGAGAGGGTAGTTGGTCTCTATCACCCTCCCGCTGCCCAGAAAGGTTCTGCTGACCCTGAACAGCTGGAGATCAAAACAGCTGGTTTTGATGCGAGTCTGTCCTCCAGAAGAGTGCCAGAAGAGCAGCAATGTTTAAAGCCCCATTCAAACCTCCTGCTCCTCTCCTAGTAGGAGTTGCTGCTCCCCACAAAAGCTTAAGTCCAATATCAGTGACTTCAGTCATTGCTTCCAGGGATTTCAGGAAGAGAAAACTAAGCTGCACTTGGAAATGTTCCAGCTAAATGAAGGACAACACTGCCCAACAGTTTGCAGCTGTCAGGACAGAGGGGCAGCTACTGGAGGCCCACTGTGGGGTTATGAGAGAGAGACAGCTCTGTTGCTTCCCGTTGCACAACTATCTGCCATGTGAAAATAATAAGCACTCCATCTGTAAGATCTCTCTAGCTGTTGACACCTGCAGATACACAAACCCTTTGCAAAAGACAGGCAGACACATTTCCCAATTTACAAATCCGTACCCAGGACACCGGAGGTACAGGTAACCATTCTGCACGGTCAAAGGTGGCAGAAGTCAGCATAAATTGATCAGAGGCTTTGATATCCTCTGTGCAAATACACTAACTGTGTGCAGAACAGAAAGGTTAGGCTGAGCACAGGAAGAGACAACAGTATGACTGCTTCTGCCGTCCCTGTTTACTGCATAAACAAAGGACTCCTGTAGATAAACAAATACTGTAAATCTACTGTAAACTGCCAGATTTAAACATACAGATGAAAAGGGTTCCTTGGAATAAGCTGGACTATTTTGGCTTTTAGCACTGGAAATGACAGAGATTTTTGTCAGTGGGTCTCCAGAGTACATTAATCCTTTATAAATGTTTTTTTAATAATACATGTACCCATGAAAGAACATGTGAGGACTGCCTTATTAAACTGAGATCTAAATTTAAAGGTATATTTGGAGAAAAGTATAATTTATTAAACTGTTGGCTGCACCTTCTAGTCTCATAGAAAGTCTGCAGCACAAATGTCCCCTTCCTGCCCTGCTGGGTCACTCTCCAGCCCTGGCAAAGCTCACTGTACCCTGCTTCAGCAGAAGGCACCGGGATGCTCTTCCCATGGCCACTGCCAGACCAGAGCAGAGCCAGAAGCACAGGGAGCTCCTGCTGAGTCTCCCTGCCCAAGAGCTTGGTGCAGAGCCCAGCAGCAAGGGAGACAGCAAAGCAGCAACCTCTAAAGGCCTTGTTTTCCCCCACTGAAAGCCAATACATGGTGCAGCATATATTAGTGTATATTAAGACATCTCTGTGACTTTTGCCATGGCTTTCTAATGCATCAACTTCGGCTTCTGAATTTCTGAGCCAGTAAACTCTGTACATGTTCGTTTTAAGCACCTGGACCGTTTCCATGCTTAAGGCAAAACTCACAGTAAGTGTTTTGCTCCGTCGGAGAGGTGTTGGCCCACCTTCAGGAGAAACATGTATGTCCAGAAGCAGAGTTCTCCAGACAGAACCTATCATCCATCCAGGGCCCCAGGAGGGTGTTAGGCTGGGCTCCTGTAGTTGACTCCAAAGCCACAGTTTGGTCCTGTGTAAGGTAAAACATACGCAGATATTCTTCCCAAGAATGCCAAGGCAGTGGAAGGATTAAAAAAAAAGGGTTAATTTCAGATGCAAGGACCACTTCTTAACAATGCTGCACACACCAGGCCCCCAGGGGAAAAAAGGCAATGCCCAGCCTTCTTCAAGGCATTTTCTATCTTCTCTCTCTCCTCTCCCATTCTCTCCGGTGCAAGGAGGCCTTGTACATGTCTGTTAACATGTTATCTCTCTGCATACCAGGGAGACAGATAGCTTTCTCACAGCTTCTCCCTGCAACATTGTCTGAAATGCAGAAGGAAGAAAAAGACACCTAACCTGTTTGAGAAGGCATTTTGCAGTCTTCCTAAGCGAAACAAGTTCTAGCTTTCAGTTACAAATTCTTGTGCAATTGCACCTATCCCTACACTTATCCCCTGGAAGCGTTGTGCTGTCCAGATGAGTTTACTGGTGCCTGACTTCATCTCTTCCAGGATACATGTATGTACACCTGAAGCTGTATCTGTGCACTTCAGCCCTGATATGCAATAATCTCTGCTTTTCAGGTCTGGAGTCTTCCTCTGTCTCGCTGTTGTTGTGAGGGACTTTAGCAGTAGGCAAATGGGGATGAGGAACATTCCAAACACTTTTAATCCATTTGTGCTTCACAGAATCCCAGGGCAGCAAAGATGGTACCTCTGGGAATTTATCTAGATGCATATGTAGCATGTATGGATCTTCTACTCACCGTGAAGTCATACTGGTTATTCCCCTTTACCTCTGGCACATCCAGCAGGAATACCAACCTCCTTTTCCTGGAGAAAATGCCTCTGGACACAAGATGCATTTGAGGATCTCCAAGCACTTGGACTTTAACCTCACTGAACTGGAGGAAGCAGTTTTATTCCCTATTTTATTCTCCAGAGATCAGAGCAATTAACAACCAGTTTCCTGCCATGAGGCCATGGCAGGGTGGGGAGCAGAGCATCAGAGATGTGGGCTGCAGACCTGAACCTCTCCCTCCTCTCCTTGGACCTATGCAGGGTTCACTTGGCCTGGGGCTTGCTACTGGCACCAGGCGTCCTAGTTTACCTGCTCAGCAGCAACAGTTTTGACAGCATTTATTATCAGGTGAAGAATCTCATGCCCAACAAAAGCATCAAAAAATAGAGACAGAAAAAATTAAATTCTTGACATGGCCTAATTTGAGGTCTAACACCAAACAGGTCTGCAATAAATTGGAAATTTTCTTCACACAGTAGAGATCAATAAATGTAATTATTTGGACTTAAACCTCATGAATTCTGAAAAGCTTCTCAGATTACTCAGAGAATAAGTGCTATTTTATACGATGTCAAAGCTGATCAGAATAACAACACCCACAGCAAAGACCCTATCAGCAGGAAAGAAACCTTACAGTATCTCGCTATGCCTTTGTTTTTCTTAAAGGAACGTTACCAGGGCAGAAATCAAGTTAAAAGAATTGATGTCTCCTCTCTAGTGCTATTAACAAAGCAATACATGGGCTTGTAAACCTCTCATCATTCCAGTCTCTGTCTCTTATCTTAAACTTAACACATTCTTCAAATGTCATTTGTTTTCCTCAACAACACTGGCTGTTCAGGCTTATGCTTTCTTTAAGATGCTGAAGTTAGACTGCCTGTCAGAGATGGGGCTCAAATCCAAATCACATTTCCACTAGGATTTGATAGAAAATAGAATAGGCATCCAGGACACCTTTAATATCAGAAAATTAAAACATGAACAGCAAGCTAAGTCAGATGCAAAATCTATACTGGTTTGGCCTCTTTCCAGGACCTTTACGTGCACTGGTATGAATCAGGGGTAATTCCACTAAAGTCAAGGTACTTCTCAGCTGGAAAACTGGCATTAGACAAAAATTTCTTTGCCCCTAGGGTTGAGTTGCTTTCACTTTCCATTAATCCTCCCTGGTTTTCCAGCACTGCAAAACGTGGCTGGGTTGAGCTCACAGCGGTACAGGACAAAGTCCGAAACAAATTTGTTCACAACAGCAGCCTACCAGCCCAGAAATCTATGCATTTTAACCAAGGCTATATGCTGAAGCCAAAGCCATCCTCAGAGATCAGAGTATTTAGGCTGCACTTGCCTTGGTTGCTGTAAACAGGTTTTTAACCAATTAGTAGGTTCCTGACCTCGGCTAAGCAGAAAAAAACAAGATCGGTCCCTCCTGTGAACCCTGTGGCCGACCTGCCTCTTCCTGGCTGCCAAACCCACTTGTCCATCTCTGTGCAACACTCCTGGCCTCTGGGAACCACAGCCTGGCTGAATACAACCCAATAGTCATTATTAGGATGGCAGTGTAGATTGATGTATATTCCAGGTCAGCATCTTAAACACTCCAGCAGAGACAGACCCCAGACCCTGGCTTTTATAGATCATGCAAGACAAGCTTCAAGCTATACCATGTGCTGAGAAGTCTGTTCTTTTCCACTTAACCAAAACATGGGGGAAAGTGCATCCCAGTCCTTTGGCTGGAGCCCAAAGCAGCTGTCACTCCACACACTTGAAAGCTGCAGGTGCAGTGAAAGGGGTGGTTGTATACACACAGAGCTGTAATCATTCCAATAAGTTTTTCTGACAGTAACACATCTAATCTTTGCTTTTGTCAATCAGGTTCAGAGCATTTTCCAAGCTGAAATAAGCATCGAAGTCCACAAAACAATGTTTTTAACTGGTAGAATAGTGTCATTGGCTTGATTTGCCCATCCCACCTGTCTGCAAGGACAGAATCAATAGGCAAAGAGCAAGACTCTGTGAGATGATGAAAAAGGATGAAAATACCTGGAATTCCCCACACTTCAGGAAAAAGTCTCCAAAGCATTAATAAACTTGAAGGAGAAGTGTGCGAAGCAGTATTCTTCCTTTTTATTTCCAGCCACTGCAGGACAGGCCACCTTGCAAGACTGCTACTGAAGGTGGACACCTACTGGAATGTGAATCCTGCCACTTTACAGTGCCATGGAGAGTTTTTATGGTGGCAGGAAGAAAAACCAAGTAGAATCAAGTCAAGCAGAGGAAAGGCAATTGATTTGCTTTGTGCCAGAGCCTTTATCTATCCCAAGAAGTCCAAAACAGATAAGATATCAAGACAGTTGACGGTCACTCTAGCCTCCCTTCCTCAGGGCTGGACATATTTTTGCATGTGTGGTTCACTTCTCAGAGCCACCCTCAAGACATCACCCACTGTTTGTGAAGCACCAAGGCAGTATTCAGGCTGCCAGTGCACAGCAACATAGCCAGCAGCTCCCAACAATGAGCTCTGAGAAGGGCCTGACATTCAGCTTTGAGACACCTGACACTGTGTTCAGCCCTTCTCAGGTTTCTCATCTAAACTGAGCAGGAAATGCTTTAAGGGGTCAAATGATAGGCTCCTGTTGCCTGTTGCCTTTGTCCCTGAGCACATCTACAGCTCTACAGCATTGACGGTCTCATCACAGATGGACACAACCCCTCCCACAGAGAGACTTCAGCATTAGGGGGTTTGGGAAAGAAAAAAAAATAGATTCAAAAGAAATATTAAAACAAGCTCAGAAAAGACCAGTTTCTAAGTAGATAACCTTTCTTCTTAAATGACTCTGGCAAGACCATACTGTGTCTGCTGCCTCTTCTGGTTGCACTAATTGCTCTTATAAGTCATCAGTTTATCACCTACAACTGCATCTGATAAGTAAAACAGCCTGTAAGGCCTGGTTACAAAAGCCCTCTAGGAAGCAGGAAAACAAATAGGATAAAAACTAAATTAGTAGAGAGGAAAAGGTTGATGATTTTATTTGTTCTTAAAACAGGAGCCAAAAAAATGTCACAGGTGACCAAATGAGGAACCCCCATCCTTCTGGACAGCACCAATTTTGCCATACTGATCATATTCCCTACAGAAATGGGCAAATGCTCCCTGCAATCACAGAAACTGGTAAAGATGACACCTAACCTGACTGCCAAAATGAACCATGGTCTGTCCTTGGCAGCCCCAGAGAAGCTGCAGAGTAAAGACCCAACTTTTCTAGTGTAACTGAGATGAGACAGGAGTCAGGTCCAAGAGCTGACTAAACCAGTATTATCAACATTCTGGTAAAATGAAAAAAATGTCAACTGCTACCTGACAGTAGGAGTTAGATGCTGTCAGATACCCACAAGGATGTCCAGCTGATGTCTCATATGAAAGGAATCAGCTTTCCAAAAATCTTCTAGATGGTGGGAGGGAAGAAGAACATTCCCCTTCTTCAGCCACACAGTTCTTTGCTTATGGGTTTTGGAGGGTTTTTTTTTTTCTTTTTTTTTTCTTTTTTTATCTCCAAACAAGTAAATTGAGTTTTTCAGCAAATAATGACAGACGACTGTTGGGGGATAGATGTCAGAAGGCTCTCTGTATGCATGTGTCACACTCTAGTTTCTATTATTCTTCTTCTACATCTTCTGTTTCAACCTGTCTGCATTATAGACAGATATTGTTTTCTGTTCTGTGGAGATCATTACATCTGTAATTGGAAACCTCAAGAAATTTTTCTTCCCTCATCCACTCCAAGGAACAGCTGACAATAGAAACTTGCATGTCAAATTGTCATTCATATTATGGGAAAGGAGATATAACTATGGAAACGACCTAGAATTTTTCTCTTTCTTCCTTCAAGGACCATTAAGAGCTGATTAAGAGGTTACATAAGAAGCCCTGAGTAACTGGGACCAGTGTAAGTGCAATGATGGTAGATAGAGAGAGATGGTCTCATCAAATGCAATGCAATTTTAAGTCCAGACTACTTTTATATGCCGCTGATTTTCTCTTCCAGTCCATTATGGGCTAATTCTGCTTCAAGTTTCAATTCACAGGGAGAAATGTCCTGGAGAAATGTCCTTCCATAGGGGAGTCTTTCCTTCCTGCCATGTGGACAGCACACTGACTATGTCTGTTTCATCATGCCACCCCTCTCTAGGTGTTGTACCACCTAATATAAACTGAGATTTTTTTTTTTTTGCACCTGGGAGCAATAATTGCCATTTTGTTCTGTGTCTGTGCAAAGCTTGACCAAAGTGATGTTGGCCAGAGACAGGGTCTCCTAGATGCTCTTGCTCTGCCACCAGCTTATTTCATCTTCCTGAGAAATTGCAGTAAGCATTCACAATAGTGATGGATATTTGATATTCCTTCTATTATCAGTTTCACCATCTTATGTTAAAATACCCTGAGGCTGTGAGCTCAAAAAAAGAGCAAGAGTGGAGCCTGGAGTGGATCCTCATGGAGAGGTCAGCCCAAGGAGAGGGATGGCAAGGAAATTTTCCTGGGTAAAAAGAAGGAAAAGACTAAGTAGAAAGAATGATATTTCACTTCTGTGAAAAGAAAGATTAAATTTGGGCATAATAACCTTGTTGTATGCAAACACCATCAAAAACTGACGCAAATGAGCTTTCTCTCTACCTGTGGTGTTAAAGCAGCAGAAATACTTAAAGACCTTTTTCTCCACGTAGTTGAAAGGCAACATAAGGACTGAGTTGAAGAAAAGAGGAAAGTGTTCTGTAATAATGGAGAATTTTCTAATGGAGGGAAAAAAAAAAGAATTTCAGCAAGAAATGAGAGGAGAAGTGAGGAAATCTCCCTGTGTCACTAGTCAGGTTAGAAATCTTCCACAGTATCTTTTATATAGATCATTTCTTATTAAAAGCTCTGTCTGTTTAAAATAAAAGGAGCCCTGAGCTGGCCCTTGTGTCCACTGTCTCTTCAAAACTGTTTGAAGCTGAAGCTGTAACCTGTCATGCTGCACTTATTTATCACATGTTTACAGTAGCCTGCCATGTGTGCTGAGCAGTTTCCAAACACTGAAGAAGGATGTAGCCAGATCTCAAGATCTCATACTCTGAGAGAAGATGACAAAGGCTAAGTGAAGAACAACAATTTGCAATTTAAGTTTAAAGCTCATTTTACAGGCCAATTTTCATCACTTTGGCAATGTAAAGAGGACTCCACACAGTAAAAAAGGCAATTTATTATTATTTTATGGGTCCTTTACATTTTAAAGATAGGGAAAAGAACATTTCTATAACTAAAAATCCATCTCCAATGTACAGATCTGTTCCGTTCAGAGTAAAAAACCCAGTGGAAATGTGTCTCTAAACGGATGCTAAAAGTAGGAAGAGAAGTGCTACCATACATCTAATGTTTCCACACACCTTTGGCTTTTTCTGCCTTCAAGCATGCCCTGGGCAGACTTTCTAGCCATTTAGTTGGGATTTCTGCTTTGCTGGCAAAGGCAAAATGCGCCCTCTCTGCTTGGCAGCTGCAATATATTTTACCCCCTCTGGGATCAGTGCACTGAGAATTCAAGCCCCAGGCAGGGGAGTGATCTGCATCATGCATGCAGTTTGCTGTGGGCTCCCACGTGAATTATAAACTCACTCTGAGGACAAATGCACTCTAACCTGAGCACACAGGGTGATGTCTGCATGTACACCCTGGGAGACAAGCAGTTGACTCTGGGCAACACTCAGAGCTGGCCAGAGGATGCAGAAGTGTAGAGTCTCATTTATGCCTGCTGGCAAGCCCACAGGGAGCCTGTTCATTTTCACACAGAAGACACTGTGAAAACACTTCTCTGTTCAATTACCTGTACAGATCTGGTGATCAGGAGTTGGTCTTCTCCATGATTGACCCTGCCCCTTAGTAGCACCAGTGTCTCCAAAATTCTTCCCACATATCTTGCTCCATCCATCCCAGGACCAGACACACCATCACCATACAACCAAGTCATTCTCTACCCCCACAAAGATGGCAATTGCTTCATATCTTAGCAAGCTGTGCAGAGCGAGGTTTATCACTGATTTATGAGACTGTCATGCTCCAGGCCAGATTCCCATCACCCAGTTTGTAAATCAGTGTAACCGAGCCCTATCTCGGAGCATTTCTTCAGCATACACTGCTGTAGCAGATGCAGTTGTCAGCATAGGATCCTTGACAAGAAACAAAAGAATTTTACTGGGTTCTCTTAATGTAGTGATTCATCTTTTTTTTTTTTGTTCCGGTTTCATCTATTATTAATTGTTATTATTATTTTTTATCATTTGTTAAGCACTTACAACATATTTCTCCACGCATATGACTAAATCATGGTCCCAATCTTTGAAAGCTGTATTTTCAGTAGACACATTTTTCTCACTGACTGCTATGAGCTCATCATAATTTCTGCAATATTTACAGTGTGTCTTAAAGGTCTACCACCTACATCTTCAGCTTTCTTTTTTCTTTTTGTGGACATTTCTTCTCCTTCTGTTTGCAATGAGATGAAACAGACTTAGAAATCTAACATCTTTAAAAAAATGCCTGTAGTGTTTTCTTATTAATCATATCATTTCCCAGCCAATACTATGAATTTTCAAGAAGTACAGAAGACTCATGAGAAAACAGTGTGAAAGCAAATAGTGGTAAAATTACACTCTTCAAGCACAGCAAAAAGAAATACACCATGTTTTATACTCATTTTCATATTTCCTATACTATGGGTTATGCTACATGAGGCTATACAGAAAAATGAGCTCTGATCTCTCCTGGACTATGTGTTTGGTTCATGCATGCACAGGGTAGTCCCTGACCTGGGGGTCTGGGCTTGATGCGGTTCCTGCCCACGCTCTCCATCTGACCACAGTTTCTCAGGGCATGAGTTGTCCCTGTGCACTACAAAGTCAAAAACAATACAAGCTTTGAGGCGAGGTGCTCGCTAGGAGATGGTTTTATTTATTGCCTTCTCAAGCATTGAAGTTTCTGATTCAGACTCTTCTTTCAGTTATAATGAATAGACTCACAGAACAGTTTGCATTGAAAGGGACCTTAAGGATCATCTAATTCTAGCTCAACTGCCATGGGCAGGGAACCCTTCCGCTAGACCAGTATCTTACTCTTTGGCTAGGGCCAATATTTTTGCAGTAGCCATGAGAGGGTGGAGCCTGGAGCCATGTGGGCATGTCTAGGTTTTTATTCTGTACCACCTGATGTCATCGCAGGGGGTCGGGGGTGGAAGGAAGGGATTCTTGCTTCTTGGAGGAAAGTGAGTGTGGCTTGCAGTGGTCGGGGAATGTGGAAGGTCTGTCCGCCACTGTTTTTCATTGTCCTGGGCTTGGTGAGCATTTTTGCATGTAAATCACCCACTCTTTTGTACACTCTTGTTATTAACATTGTTGCTGTTACTGTTCATTTCCTTATCTCATTGCTGTTTCCAGTAAATTGTTCTTATCTCAACCCATAATTTCTGCTTTTTTTGTCTCCCATTGGAGGTCAGTGTCTGTTTTGGGAGAGTCTCAGGGGAGAGAGGGGTGCTAAATTAGGGAATGTCGTTCCTAAACCACAACAATCATGTTGCCCAAAGCCCCATCCATCCTGGCCTTGAACACTTCCAGGGATGGGACATCCACAACTTCTTGATGATCTCAGAGGTCTCTTCCAACCAGTCTGATTCTATGATTCTATGATTCCACAACTTCTCTGGGCAACTTGGTCCAGTGTCTTACTACCCTCACAGTAAAGAATTTTTTCCTCACATCTATCTCCCTTGACCTGCTAGTCACTCTGAAATAGAGGAAATCATTTGCATGGCCATGGACTGGGTCAGTGAATACTGGATTTGCTGTGTAAAAATGGCTGGAGCAGAAAAAGTAGCTTGAAGCAAGGAATAAATGACAGATGTGAAAGCTCAAGTCAAAGAATGGTATTGCAGCTGCTCCATGCACCACCTTGGAGAAGCAGGATCTCTTTTCAGTGCTAGAAGGCAGGAAAATAGTTCAAAGAAATCCATAGTACCTGATTCTGCTGGCCAAACAGCCTAACACAGCACCTTTCCCTCTCTCAGCTAAGAGCAATACTATATACGAGACAGAAGAGAGACTTGTGGTTATTTATTGTTTTAAAATGAACTGGGCATATTGATTATTTTTCGCCTTTTCTTACTGAAAACAGGATTAAGTTGGTATAACAAACAGCTCCACTAATGGACTGCGTCAGTAACTGATGTCCATCTCGAGCTGAAGTTAACTGCATCCTTCTCTACTTGTTTCACCCCAGCGTTCCTTGCTCCAGCAGTGGTGCACATACTGACTCATTAAATCCTTCCAGACCCACCTCACAGGACTATCCTCCCAAAGTGAGTGTCGTCATTTTATTTCTGAGGGGCCATGGTGCATGAAATGAGCAGATGTAGCTCCTTCATCTGTCACAGACTCCTTACCCCACTTAAAAAGCACAGGGCAGCCATTCTCAGCCAGAGGCTCTAGGGAAAGCTTCATGTCCTTTTGGAATCTTTCTGCTGGGGAAGCACAGGAAGGCGACAGCCCTCATACTGCTACCTCTCCTACTCCCACACAGAAAACATGACAGGAGTGGGAAATCCCACTCACAAAGTTAAATTGGAAAGAGGATGACTGAGCACATCTAGTCACGCAGACAGTGCCCCAGCCACTGGCTCTCTGGGACCCATCCCAGAAAACAGCCAGTTTCATGAGCCCAGAGATTAGACTAAGCAGAGTGAGAATGTCCCAGCAAAGCTCCCAAAGGCAAGGAGTGGCACTCCCCTTCCTGCTATTGGATCTCCAGGTTTCCATCACCAAAGCATCACAGTGTCATGACTTCAAGGCCACTTTGGGGGTAGCAGCTGTCAGGCTTATGGCAGGCCACAGGATGCCTCCACACTTACAGCCAGAGCATCTGAGCAGCACTAGAACAACAATAGCATTGGTTGTTGGACTGGCTTTGCACAGGGTCGTGTACCTCAGCTGCCCAAAGGTCTTCTGTTGGTCCATAATGCAAGTTTGGTGGAATTAACCACATCTTTGAACTGAATCACAAACCGGTGGGGCTGTTTGCACACCTAAAATTTGCATGTGATTCAAAGCACCATTGAATCAAAGGTCTGTAAGACACAGGGAGGGCCCCAGCTGAAAACACCCACACCCCATGCTGTTTTGGGGGATGGAAGAACCTTGTGCAGAGAAATGAGCACCAGGCTAAGCTGTCAGGCCGAGGGCATCAGTCATCTCTCTGAAAGGATTGCAGAGAGCGACCTTGCATATAAATAACTGAAACGCACAACCCAGGACTTTCTGTCTCTGTCAGACAATCCTCAATAGGCAGTTGTGAGAAATACGGCAGCCACACAGTAATATAAAACAGGCTTACATTTGTCACCTCATTGAATCCAGGTATAAAATATGATACATCTTTCTCCAGCAGACAATGTCTTCCATATCATCTGCGGGCCAGGTTCAGACCCACTGAGGCCCCTGAAGGAAGGTGGGGATTACACACACATGTATGCACAGGGGAACTTCAATGAGCACTGAACATTTGTGAATTAACCACTTGCCTGTAGGGGAAACTCCTGCACAGAGGATTAAATATCCTGTCCCACCACTTCTGCCTATTTCTTTCTACTGCCTTCAGTGACAACCATGAAGGTGTACTCAAAAGCAGAGGTCAGCCTGTAAGTCTTCACCTCACCTGTCTATTGAAGCAAAAACCCTATAGTTTCAAACAAGTCATAGAATCACAGAATCATAGAATCAGTTGGGTTGGAAGGGACCTCCGAGATCATCAAGTCCAACCCTTGATCCACTACCGCTGTGGTTGCTAGACCATGGCACTAAGTGCCACATCCAGTCTTATCATGCGACATTGACTTCTCATCACACTAACAGCTCAGATACTTGCAGAGCTACTGGTGTGAATAAAATTATATTTGTACACAGTCACTCTGCCACAAGAGCCATTCACTGTTTCTGCATGGACAAGGTACTGCCAGGGAACTTGCACCTGTTGATAATACTATGCTTTTCCAGGTATTTTTGTACCAAATTATGTGAGGAATAGGGCAGTTCTTCCAGAGCTGCAGGAAGACTACGGAGACACAAGAGCATAGCTCAATACTTCTACACCACCAACCAGTGAGGCCGCACAAGAAAAACCCTACAAACACAAATACTTGTCACACAGTTTAGGTCCTAAATTCATCAGTGATGCTGAGAACCTAGAAAGCATAGATACTTTCCCCAGTTTACCAGAAGAACACTTCTTCTGGATGTCCTGGACTCTCTCAGCACTGGGAATGGCTACAGTCATTCTTACTGGATTGAGATGCATGGCTAGTTGATCTTTACATCAGGGCAATATGTCTCCCTCAGATCATCTATGAATTATGCTTGAGAACTTCTTCTATGTGTCTAAAGTTGGTTTCATACAAGTGATACATCATTTTGTTACCTCAGTTTGATGCTAGAGTTGCCCTCAAAAAATACAATGGAGGTGTGAAAGTGGTTTGCAGGGCACTAGGTTGCACTGCTCACCTTGTAGGTGGGTAATAGGACTCTAAAATCTTGAGCTGAACTCTTTGAATTTGGCCCAAACAACTGTTGTAATATGTAATTGAGGGTTTTCTCTTTCTTTCTTCTTTGTTTCCTTATTTCAAAGGCAAGAAGAAGATGGAGAGAAAAGCAACCTAAGAATCAACCCACTTCCACTCACAATCAGGTAGAAGTCCTCCACATGCTCCCAGCTTGAATGAAACCAAAGCTTTTCACTTTCATCACATTTGCCTAGAAAACAGTTTGAATTCACTGACCACCTAATTTAGCCAAATGCAACTACAGAGATTAGATGAAGTGGTGATCAAATCTCTCTTTGAACAAAAATCCAAGGCTGCCTAAGAATACCTTGAGACTGACTGCCCTCAACACACAATCCCCATACCACCACTGGGGACTTCTGAAAGTCCCCAGTCATATCCTATGATGGGACCTGTGAGTCCTGTACCTGAGCCAGGCATCCTCCAAAGGGCCTGCTGGGGAAGGAGGAGAAAAGCAATACTCTAGAGGACAGAAGCATCAGCACAAGTCAAGGCCAGGAATGCAGGTAGTGCCAGGCAGGTATTCCTAGAAATCGTTCCGAAAGTCCAGCTTTCAGTATGAGCAATTATTTCTGTCGGTACTAATCACAGCTGCCTTTCTCCAGTGCTCCCTGGTATTGCCTTCATTCATATTCCTCTGTGCTGTTCTGTTTGTGGTTAAGAGCCTCTACAGACTCCTCTGCATGTAGCACTGAAACAGGGTTACTTCATGCTTCGGCAGATAGATGGGATTGTACTGTGTATATTTACATTTTTAAAAAAGATATCGCTAATGCATTTCAGTAATGATAATAAAAAAAAGTCTTTCTAGCCATTACAGTAATGGCTTTGAGCTAATTGCTTGCATTTGCACTCAAATATGGTTCTCCCCTCTCTGACTCATTTCCATTTTTATGGAAATCAGCTTGCTTGCTAGACTTTAAACTCACAGCTCTTGAGGACCAGCTGTTGTCTGACTTCCTCACTCAGGTAGGAACCTACTCCACTGATTGTAGTAGGACCACTTGTGGAAGAAGATGCTACTTTGCACAGGTAAAATTTCCAGCACCTTGCTTACAGTCCATGGGATGTGATGGAAGTTGCTGTGTGCTTTCAGTGCCTGAGGAGCTATGCCTTGAGGGATGCAGGCAGTCAGAGCCATCTCCCTTTGGAATGAGCTTTCTTGAAGCTCTGCCTATTGCCCAATGGCAAAAAGAGGAGCTCCCAGCAACTCTTTTATGTCATGAACATGCAGCTGCTACAGAAAGACTTCACAGTGTGGCTGTCCCTGTGCCCTCAGCCTCCTGGCTGCCCACTAGTACAATAATTTCCATGTTAACTGGGAATTGTTTTCCACGGGGGTCTATGCTATACTTGGCACAAATCAAAAAGAGGGACCAAGGTTGCTTTCAATTCCTTTGAACTTCCTGTTTTACAAGTCATTGGACCCACAGGGAGAGATAAAGGCACATGAAGCTGGAAACTTGCTTCATCCAACCTAAAGACAAGAAAGCCCATTCCACAATGGATAAGTTGAGGCCATGGTCTGACAGGATCCACAGCAGCTGACAGTCCTGCTCCAGTAACTACAGGATGGCTTCTTTTCTGTTGAGCACCAAGACAAGAGAGTGCATTTGGAGTCACCTTCAAGCATTTACTGATGAACACAGTGAGTGACTCTGGTTAAGGATTGTTGCACATTTCACAGGAGAGTGCAAAGCCTGTCAGAAAGCCTCTGCTGCCTAAATGCTGCAAAGCTCCCTCTGCTTGGAGCACACCCAAACTAGCTTGGAACAACTGAGAACTATGAGCAACAGACCCTGAACTCATAGGAAGAGAACTCCAGCTCTGAAACCCGTGTTAGACACTGACTTGCAAAGGAAGGGAAGATATTCCACTGCCTTCCCGGTGTCCACATGCTCTTTTTCCACGTGTAATCTGGCCATGCAGAATTAGAAGGAAGGAAGGGAGAGATGCCTGAAAGAGGGATGTGTGCTGTGCCAGTGTCTTTTTTTCTCCAGGGTGATTGAGAGAATAATTAACACCTGCTGAGCACTTCCACTTCATCCTTGCTCAGCCACTGTGAAGTCCTAGTATCTAACATGGGGAGGACAGCTGTTCTTAAAATACCTGTTTGTGTTGTTGTCAGACTCAAGTTTGGGCTTAGTTCCCCGATGTGGGTGACTGTACTGTACTCAGGTACAACTCTAGCACGACTTTGGTCACGTTGGCTGAATTTCCCTAGGCACCCTGTTTGGAAACACAGGGTCTGTTCTGGTCATCTTCCCTTTCCATTCAGCAGCTCAACTGTTTGGAGTACCAGCAATATATTCTTTACATCCCACTTTGCATAGATCTGTGTTCTCAATGTTCTCCTTATTTCTTTCATATTATTTATCTATTCTTTCCTCCTTTTCATTCTAGACTTAGAAAAAGCATTCCAGTTTTTCTTCAGGCAAAGCATCTATACGTGTCCCCAGGAACTTTGTCCAAAGTTTGCTGCGTCCACTTCAACGCTGGACATAAATTATGTGACTGTATCCCAGAAAACTGAATGAAGTTACTTTATTACTGTGCCCTGCTGCATAGATATGGCTCTTTTCTCTCACCCATGAACCAGCTGAGGGGAAAATTAAATGAGTATCTTATAGATCTACATTCTGAACAGAGAGTTTGTTGCTTTATGTCCCTAAATCTATCTGTCAGCTTCTATCACACATTAGGGCCCTTGCTGGAACAACAGCTCCACCATTCCTAAATTAGCTTTCCTTGTTGATGTTTAAATGAAAAAAGACATCTAATTTGTGACTGAAAATGTTTGTCATTTCTTAGGGGGATCCAGACACACAAAATACAATTAACATCTCTGAAAAACATCGCACAGAGGTTCAGCAGCAGCTGACAGAGAAAATGAAATGAAAACAAATAAAATCAGTTGTTCTAATACCATAACTCGAGTGGCAACTGTAATCTTCTCCTTTTATCTGAGGTCGGAATTGCTTTTCTGCAACAGCTTTCATTATGAAAATGCGGCACTTCTTAGCATCAGAATATTAAGACAACACATGCCCACGGGGGCCCAGATCATTTTAACGAGGAACAAACAATCCAGAATGCAGCTTCTATGTTTTTTTCTGAGCTAACACCTGCTTTGCAGCAAATGAACAATGGTAATGATAAGCATGACAACTCACACGTCTGCGCTGAAATGTGCATCACTGGCATCTTTTTCTTCCTACCAGCTAAAGAAGGGCCCAGTACCCAGTGCTACTGTTAGGAGTGCCAGAACCCTTGGCCACTAGCTGGGGACAAGCTTTGTGATTCCTTGAGCTGTTGATCTTGTGGGATGGTCCTGAACTGCTCAGGACACTGTAAGCTCAGCCAGGCTACTGCAGGTCTCCCAATATCTCAAGTAATTTATTGAGGACTGGATGGATCTTTACCCCTATTTTACTACTGCGGCTCACGACTCCTAAGACATTTGCTTAAAGCCACAGAGTGAGTAAATGATCCAGGTGGAATAGAAACAAAAGGTCTGATCCTATGCAAGGTTCCCCAGCTGCATATTTTCTCCCCTTCAGGTTGGGAGTAGGAAGAGATGGACAAAGCAGGAAGCTGCATACCTACCTGTAGTTTTCTACAAGTAATTATTTCAGATACCTTTCTTAAGGCCTGACTGAATGACATCAGCCTCCAGAAAACAGGGGGGGAAAGCCTTGTTAATGTACTAATTCTTATTTATTCTCTAAATGCTCACTTAGAGAATTTAGATATCATTTAGGTTTCAGCCATGTCTGTGAAACTTATGTGTCAGAGCTCCTCAAAGTAGAATCTCCTACTCAGACCAGATTTGATATCTTGGAGCTGAACCCTGCCAAAGTTTACATAGCGGCACATTTCCCACCCTATTCTTTTATATTTCTAAGGAACTATGAGGTAAAC
The DNA here is from genome assembly GCF_001604755.1 of Lepidothrix coronata. Classification (NCBI taxonomy): domain Eukaryota; kingdom Metazoa; phylum Chordata; class Aves; order Passeriformes; family Pipridae; genus Lepidothrix; species Lepidothrix coronata. Next base: position 643,808 of record NW_016690410.1, on the reverse strand, counting down.
CTGTTGCAGGACAGCTCCGTTGCTGCACAGGGGATTCCAGCTGGGGCACAGGAGAAGGAGGACTACCCAGTTCATTCAAGATCTGGAGATGGCCAGAGGCTTGAGATCTGGAACAGCTAGGAGCACCATTAATCTCATAACAAAATCTTTACTGTAGAATCTTTACTGTAGAACAAACCCGGTGAATTTGCCACTAGCATTTCTGCAGAGAATCTAAGACTAACTTGACCTGAGGATTATTTTTCCTCAGCATGAGGACTGAATCACAGTTTCTGGTGTGGCCAGTAAGATACTGTCACCACTTAGGTAGTGACTTGCACAGGCATTGCAATGCTGTAAAGCCCAGACACTTGGAAAGAGTTCATTTCCAGAGCAAACACATGTAACTGAAAAGCTGATCTGTGGCCTACCTCTTCCTCTGCATTCCCAGTCCCTAGAGCTTACAGGTCTCATACGGGCCTCCTACCTCAGCTCAGTTATAAAAGGAGTCATGGGTTTAAGTCCTGGATGTTCCCCAGTTCAGTCCCTGGTATTAGCCAGCATAGCAGTCATCCCAGTCACATTCCTGCTGCATTATTTTTGCTCTGTGGATGAAAAGAGGATTAAAGTCTTCAGAGCTGCCAATCCAGATTCTTTTGGTTGCAATCCGTTCATTTAAGCAAACAAAACCTGCAAAGCTAGAAGGATAAGATTTAGAGTGGAGTATGGAATAGTGATGCTGCATTTTGCCAAATATCAAATCTGTGTGCATCTTGCTGGGAAGCCAAGCGGAGACCTTGAAGATGGTGGGGAGCAGAAAGGATGCCACAATTCAACCACACTCATTGAAAGGAAAAGGACAGAAAGACCCTCAGGGCCTACAACTGACAAGATAGAGAATGTAAATAGCTTTGACTGAGAACACACTTTAAAAACATATGAAACTGCTTCTGTACCTTCTGGTTGCTTCTGTTTCCCTTAGGGACTTCACCATGGTAGGTGGGATGGCAGTGGAAGTGAGAGAGGACAAAGAACATTGTATTTCTGTTGGTAGGACTCTGTTTTTCTTCCCTCATTTTCCTTGGAATGAAATCATGATTCTTCCATTCTCCACAGCCCACTCCATTTCTCCTTTCTCAAAAGCAGATTTCAAGACTTTCTGGTTATATAAAATAAATAACAGAACCCAATTCAGATGCAGGAACTACAGATATCGGCTCTGCCTCTCCTTTTCTCCCTCTTCCTTGTCCTTATTAATGGAAGAAGCTCATCACTCCTTTTGGAAAAGGATAGAAAAAATTTCTTTGCAGGACAAAGAATGTATTTTTACTCAGTCCGCAAAAAATTACTGCTCAAATATTGAGATCTGTTCAGGATTACACACTGAGCACTTACATGTAAAAACAGATTTTCCAGGACAATTAGAGATTTCTCAGAAGGGTTCTGAAAGATAAATTTTTGTAAAAAGACCTACTCTTGCATGAGTTTTGTTCAGTCTGCCAACACATTGCTAGCTTTGTCTAATCCATCATAAAATATGACACATCAGAAAGCATGACACAGCTTAAATGGAGGGTGGTATTTTGTAAAAGTGTCTGACCTCATGCCAACACTCATCTGCATTTCCACTCCGCTCACATCCTCCTTTTGTCTCTCTTGTTTACCAGGGGCTGGAGCCTGCCCAGCGCACCCGACTGCACACACAGGCATCAGCTGGCAGAAAAATATGATGGAAAACGAACATTTACCAGTGGTTAGTATGCTTTAACTTCTGTGTGGGCAAATTCAGCCCTGACAAAACATGTTGAGAGTGATAGCCCTGGTTTTTCAAACTTCTCTGTAGAAGAGACCATGGAGCACAATGTGAAAGCAGAGGTTGTTATATATTCACAGGTTGTTGCAGTGCCATTCTGTGGGGAGATGGGCCTTCAGTTTCCATTCAGACTTATCATGCTCCTCTGAGGATACAGCAAGGGAGCCAATTAGCACTAACGATGGCAGAGGTGATTTAGTTATATGGACACTTGTGTATAGGAAAACAACGGGTGTTGTCAGATCAGTGGAATAAAATATCGTTCCTGGAGAAGCCCAGTCATGCCAGTTAGCTAGGGGCATCGAGTGTCCAGAGAGATGAACTGCAGATTCTGACCTAGATTTAGAATTATGAGCTTTCTTTTTTTTTTTTTTTAATTTTGCTCATTAGTCTACTGTACTGCCCTTATCCTGCAAAGCGTTGAGGTATACGCATAATTCAAAGCACATCCACACTCTGTTCTTCATACACTTAAAATCACAGATGTGTTTATCTGAATTGCTAGATGAAAGACCAGGAGCATTACATGGTTACCTCAAGCACCTGAAACTCTCCTGGTCACACATCCCACAAGATACTGATAGAAGTAACATTGAAGCCATTCATAATCCTTTGGGGACTAAATGATATGATGGCAACTTCATAGCCGCTCTGCGCAGATAAATGCATATACAAATATTAAATACTTCAGTAATTCCCAAATACATGCCTACACAGATTGCCCTCTCTATCTCTTCAGCTTTTCCTATGTCAGTTTGAATCACTGATATCTTATGGATGCAGAAGAATTCTGGGCAGGGGGAAAGGAAGGAATAAAGACTTGCAATTTTTAACTTTTGCAGTTCCTAGAACAATTTGTCTCATCTTTCTCTCTTCTCTGCCTTTCCTTTCACTTTTAAATCCTTCACCCCTGTATGAATTTCCAGTAGATGCTCCAAGAGCTCATGTTTTCTCTCCACTTTAGGCTGCTAACAGATTTTCTGCATAGACTGTCTCTTCTATCTGCAATTCCAAAAAGAAATGTCAGTTCTTTCGCAGTCCCACACTGGTGCTCACAGGTACACATCTACTTGCAGCATGACTCTGCAAAATTACCTGTATGCCTCATTAAAACACCCTAGAAACTCCCAAAACCAGCACTGGAGTCTGCAACTATAGGTTCTGAAACTGCTTAAGACTCTGGAAGATGCCAGATTCATGAAGAATTTATGAAATAAAATAAATCAGAGTCTATGCGTAAGGGTCTGTGCCTGGCCAACAAGCAATCTCCTTTCTAGCCCACAATTGCAAGACCAGATATCTTTAATTCACACTTGCTTCAGGAGTACTCAGCAGGACCAGGCCATTAGTTAGTACATTTTCAAGGAGTGATTCTGTCTGATTAAACACCTTATAAGATAGGCATCTTTTAGGGTATCTTCTTAGATGTCCTTAATAGATAAGGAGAATTACATTCATTCATTATGGAAGTACATTTTGCACCCAACCCAAGAAGAACACAATTTATCAGAACTGAGCATGCAAACAGAATGGCTAGACACAGAGAGAACAACAACAATCATAGCTGAGAGCTGTAGAGCTCCCCCGATCTGTTGTGAAATGCTAATTTTTTTAAAGACTAGAAATGAGTGCAGGAAGGTCTCTGAGCTTTGGGCTAGAGAAGCTGAATACATGAAGGTTCATATCTCTTTATTCACTTAATTTCTCTGGTTTCTTTGAAGTCATTGTGAAAGATTTGGATGTACTGAGATGTAACTGGTTTGCTCACTGTTTCCCACAGAAAAATCTATTCACTAGACAATGAATTGTATTTTATCCTTCCTGCCTGTTTAAAGACACTCTGTTATAGAGCATCTGTAGTTAATAGGGCTGTGACATCTCAGCCATATCAGAAAAATTTAATTCAGAGATCACAATATAAATGCAACTACTTTGCTTTCAATGTGACTATCAAAGAAGTTGGGAAATGGAGGTGTGGTTTTGTTTCTTTAGAGGGCATGAGGAATTCTTAGAAGGGTTTTATATACTACAGCTTTTTAGATTAAAATTGTTTCATGTAATTTTCTTTAGGCATTCAGAGTTACCAGCAATTGGCTTCCTTGTTTCCTTTCTTTACTAGGGAAATCCAGGACTGCAGTACAACAGAAGACTTTGTATTGACTCAAATAATAGCAAAATTATGGTATTACAAAAGTCAAGAGACTAACAGTGGGGGAAGATGGAGAGTGTCAAACTGGTCTGGTTATATTCATTTAAGTTTATTCACTATTGGGCATTGCAGATGAAAAAGAACAGTTTTGCTGAACATTCAGCATCACTGTCTTCAAAGGAGCTGCTGCAGCAGCAGACATGTCATGTTCACCAAGCACACTAAATTTCCTCCAGCAAAATCAGGAACACCAAAACCAACATTGTGGCTGATTCATGCTTGGAAAAAGTAATGAAAAGGAAAAAAAATAAAAAGCCTACTTTTCTTGGGTTTTTGTATTACTATTGGCAAATACTATCATTTTCCCAGCCTTTCTCAAAATACTCTGAAATTGATACCCAGAAAGGGAAAGGAACTGTAGTTCACAAAGTCTTTCATGGGATTAACTTTTAACAAATGCCAGCTTTGGCAAAGCAGGGCAACATAGACCCCAGAGCATGTGCCATGCCCAGCCCAGGATGCTGCAGTGATCCCTTGCCTCATCATCTCCTGCTGTACAAGTCCTGCCTGTCCCCATCCTTCATCCTGAAGGCAACAGGGATGCAGGAGCTTTATGCCAGAGCTGGAATCCAGCACGCCTTCCCTCCTGGGCAGTTTGTCCAGCAGCAACAAAATGGAACAACTGGGAAGAGCGATCAGCATTTTCAACTATTATATTTACAGCAAGTTCCAAATTCCTTTCCTCCACCAAAAGAAAGGAAAACTTTGGCTAAACTAAGATAACTAACCTTATCAGATTTTTTCCCTCTGAGAAAAAAAGTTACTTCCTAAATCTGCTTTGCAGCTCAAAGCAGGCAGCAACAATGTGCCAGAAGAAGCTGGGTGGTGAGGGCACAGAAACTGTCAGGAGCTCGAGAGGAGAATGAGTGATGCTGGTCACGGGAGGGATGGGGCAAACCTACATGAAGAGCCAGGGGCAGCACAGGATGAGCAAAGGCAGCAGCATGTTTGGATGGGCACAAAGCTGAGAGTGAGGCACACTTGGAAGGACAGTTTGGGCTCAGAGGTGGCAGCCCAATTTTGAGGGAGTGTCATGGTTTGAGAAAGCCTCAAAATCCAATCCCCTAGTCTAAGCCCCCTCCCACATCTCAACCTAATGTGAGATGGGTTTTTCCAGACAAAACACACCAGACTCAGAATGGGGAAAGGGAATATATTACAATGACTGTACACATAAATACCATATCACATTATACACACGATCACAATATCTCTACCATGACATATAGTATTTACAATGGACCAGATCTCTTCTCCCCTCCAAATAAAAGTCTAGGAGGGAAAGAAGGACAGATCCCTTCCAGTCTCTGAACAGCAGGAGCATCTTCCAAGGCAGCAGGTTTCTTCTTCTCATGTATGCAGCAGCTGTGGCTGGCTTTCTGCCAGCATCCACGAGGGAGGTATCCAAGCCTCTCTCGGCCCCATCGCCTCACAACCGAGGGGTCTTCCGTGGACTTCGTCACCCCAGACAAGGTCGTTTCACCACGGTCATATCACGAAGACACAGGGGGGTCTTCGTGACGGTCTGGTATCTCCAGGAGATTCAAGCTCCCGCAGGGCCTCTGTGCCCTGTTCTCAGGCTGCCACCGTGGCAGCAGTGCGAGGGGGGAGCCAAGGTCACCCCCTCTGCATTCCTCTGGCCGTCCCGGTCCATCTCTGGGACGTCTTTGAGCTTCTTAGCTCCTCTCTCTCTCCGGTGCTGCATGTCCAAAACTGCTCTCAAAAATAGGAGTCCATGTCCCTCTTCTCTAAGAGGGGTCTCAAGGGAGTTTTGGGGTCTGGTATCAGTCTTACCCCAAACTCTGTAGCTCTGCTGCTGGCTCTCTCTCTCTCCCTTTCCAGGAGTCCTTTCTGCGATGCTGCATGTCTCTGTTGCTTCTCCGGTTCAGGTCTTATCTGTCCTGGCTCTGTGCCACTGTTTCTCTGGTCAGTGCCGGCTGCTGCTCTGTGCCCATGGAGAAAACATCTCCCGGCATACTACAGACACTTAGCCCAGTCCAAGACTGTTCCAAGTCTCTGCAATCCCCCCAGCCAGGGGCTGGGAGGGGCCAGAGGCCCCAAGGGGCTCAGAGCCCCTTCCTCGTGGCTCACAACATGGCCACCACTCCAACAACAACCAAAACTACCACTCATCTCTTCCGGTGAGCTTGTGATATGTTTACATTTTTGCAGGAGCGCCCATTGGGCAAAACTTCAAAACATCCAGGGGTTTCCACCCCTTGGGGTCTACCACTTTTCAGCCTCTGGGGGAAAAACCAAGGTCCAAAACACCACAGGGAGAAGCACACAGAATGGGTGCCAGGGCCCTGAGAGACACCAGAAACAAAAAAGAACCCTTACAACACCCAAGCCTTTCATCCAGCTCACTGTCAGGCTCCGCGGCCTATTACAAGGACACCTCACACACCCTGAAGCGAGAGCACGTGCAGTCCAGGTGCACGCACGACTCCTGAGCTGATTCCCAAAGGGAAGGAAGCTTCGGGAGCAAGGCTGTTTCTGCCCTGCTGAGCCTGAAGGGAAAGACCCACGAGCTCTGCAAAGCACTGAGCATCACCATTCAGCCACAGATCCCACAGCCCCATTCTCCCCACTGCAAGGGCACCGGCTGCCGAGCCCACCCCAAAGGACGTTTCGTCATAACTCATAATGAGGTCGACTTCTCTCACGCAGCGTTTCCATAGCAACAGAGAGGTGATTCTAATCTCCAACATAAAAGACGCAGCGAAAATGACATGGTTTGAAGTTTGGGGGGTTTTTGAGGGGAGAAGCAAGGCTGGCGCTGCAGCCGAAAGCGGCCCTCCCTGGGCTGCAGCATCCCCCGGCCGGCAGCCCCCGGCAGCGGCGTGTGCCCAGCACCACCACGCGGCCCCAGCCGCACCCGCACCGGGCAGGGAGTGAGAGCCGAGGCACAGCGAGCCCAGGAACCGGGGTGTCGGCCCCCACCCCGAGATGATAGAATCAGCTGGGTTGGAAAGGACCATCTGCCAACAAGGCTCTCGGCTGCCGCAGCACCGAGGCTGCCGCAGCACGGATTATCCAGGTTTTCAGAGCAGAGGGAGGTAGAAGTGGGATCAGGCTTTAAAGCGGTGGGATGCAATGGGAAGGGGTGATTGCTTTCCTCTGCCTCCAGGTCCTGATAGGGAAGTGGAAAGTACAGCCCAAGACGCACATGCAGACCGGGAAATTAATTCAGCAGTATAGGCCTGGGAGGAGAGCAGTCATCCCATACGGCTGCTGCTAGGTACAAGGGTGATGAGAAGCACAATGGTTATTATTCCCTCTCTCCTGCCAAGCAGCACAAGCCAATATCCTAATTCATGGTGTGTTATTTGCAATTGCTTAGCAGTGCTATCAAGCACCAAACATTCCTTCCTCAGCCCTACCATGACAGACAGAGCAGAGGGGAAAATACGCTGTGCTTCATTCACTGCAGTCTAAAGCAGTCCCCCAGAAAAAAAAGAGCAGAATGTAAAAGAAGTAGACCAGCACATAAAAGAGCAAAGCACACGGCTTGGAGCAGGGCTCCTAGGCAGTCTGTTAATATAAGGAGTAGAAGTATATATAAGCAGTTGCTCCAGAAACAGCACTTGATTATGCTGGATGAATACCAATACTTGCACTGTGGTTCTAATATCACTTCAGGGGCTCACTAACACTGGCACCTGTGAAAAATAAGACTTGCATTTTCTCTGGCCACTTCCTGGAATAATATATCTTGTCTTCCTGGTTGTGACACTAACACTGATATATCATCTCAGCCCTTTATTTATGCCTGCAAAAGGTCTACTCAAATCCCACGTCAGGGTAGACAGAACCCCAAGAGCAGACTTTGCATTCACAGCACCATTCTTCAAAACAAACCAAAATATCCACACAACGCTTTCAGGATTTTTATTTCTGAGTGGTTTATTTATTTTATTTTATTAGAAATTACAAAGAAACTCTCTCCAGGAGAGCAAGGAAAAAACCCAACCCTGAAATATTATGAAGTAATTTTGTTCCATATAAACACAAGCAAAGTTACATATTTCGTTCACATGCATGTACAAAAACATTTTAAGTAAAACATCCTTCACACATAACACCTGCATTAGTCTCAGAACTGAGCACATAATCAGATTGGCCTAACCTCCCCTACCTAATCTTATTTTCCTGTTTTCTTTTTAAATTGTAAATTTCTATGCAGCAAACATCTCTTTTTCTGCACATCATTATGAATATTGAAACTAGCATGGATGGCCTCAGAATTAAATCACTAGGTAGCACAGTCTGACACAGAGCTGTATACTACAGTTGTTACACTGCCATTTATACAGAGAACTTTGTTGGATACCAGGCAAAACTCTTCAAAAGGAATAAAAAGGTATTGCTAGAGGGAAAAAGGAATATGATGCACAGTGCTCTCTCAACTACAATTCTGTATGATTCCTATGCAAAACACTTCAAAAGCCAAGTAATTCACAGATCTTGCTCTCCAAATTGATATCAAAGTTCCCACCAATTTCAATCATGGCAAACTAAATCACTAAAGGACATCAATGCTACTGGATACGGACATGGTCAATACTCAATATTCCAATTTTTCATCCACCCACCTTTGGAAAGAGAACGGAGAAAAGATGAAAGAACTATCAAAAGTGCAGACTGCTGAAGCAGGTGGGTCAGCAGAGTGCTTTACCAGCAATCAGCAAAAAACAACTGCAAGAGCAGAGCTTCATTCCAACCCACTGCATAATCTCACAGTGGCTTAAAATTTGGGGATTACATGGTCAATGAACACCTCACTAGTTGCCCGAGGCTGCATTAACACCTAGCAAAATCTTATTTGATTCATCAAAAGAGCATATTGTCTGTATCTGACTTTGTGAGCTGGATTTTAAATTTCACTATTTCATGCATGATGAACACTACTGTAAATCTAAAAACCATAAATGTTGAGAGGGGAAGGGCTCACCCAGAAGGTGAAGCTTCCACATGCATAAGAGGAAACTTCAAGCACACAAATGTCAGCAGCAACCCTTAGCATAGTGTGGGAACAGGAGGTACAGCTATTACTCTGCCTTCATTTTTAAGTATGTAAGCGATGCTGATGGATTTCTCACCTCTGCATAAACATGCATCCCAAAGAGAATCAATGACACTTCTTCCTTACACGGCAGTGACACAGCTGAATCAAAGGAGGGTGAATTTCCACTGTATTTAAATACACTTGAAGCACTCAGGCTTGGCTTGTTGCAGTGTGTGTTATAGGGTGAAACGGGTGTGGAAAAGGGACATGAAATGAAAAAAAATCACAAAAGAAAGAAAGAACATCTGCACATGAGAAATACAGAGAAAGCACTTGAGATTAACACTTAGGAGGTTTAACCAAACTCCTGGAGAACACTAGATTTTCATTTTTAGCCCACTTGAAATCTTGCAAATGAGCAAGCGATGCTGGTAGCAGTCACTCTGTCATTCAGCTCCTGAAAATAGTGCAACAGACTTTGCATAAGTACCCTGGGCTCAAGAATACTTTAATACACCTGTTTGCAAAGCATCTACAGAGAAAAGCCCAATGACAGGTGTTCTCACACAGTATCAGACACAAGGGCCAAATCAGGCTGAGCTTTGAGGCCCCAGCCTAGCACTCTCCACATTCTGTGGGTTGTGGAGAACACTGGGTCTACTGGTTTAGCTGAGATGGGCAGCCTGCTCTTAGCCCCTTATGGCCATTTGAATGGCAAACTCTGCTAAATGTGCAGAAAAAAAAAGCAAAAGCACTGGCCTAGCAGAAGGAAGCCTCCTCTGATTCCCACACAGGAAGGGCTAAAGTCAGATCCCTTATGTCAGATATTGATGGTGTGGATGTCTTCAGCAGAGGTAGTCAAGTTGAACTCACTCTATGAGCACACAAAGGAAAAACAGACAATTCTAAAAATGCCATTCATTTGACCCGCTTTATACTTCTACTTCAAGGCCAAAGAACAGTGACTTAAGAATGATTATTTCTCTTCAACTGCAATTGGAGCCCAGAGGAAAGAATTTAGATGTAGACATCTAAAGCTGAGAAGATACCACCTCAAATGCCTTCCTTGTACCTGGGCAGCTGAACAGTAGAGTTGTGCTGTACTTCTTTGTGATCAGCAGTTTTGCTTAAAACCTCTATCATATAGGACTGTAACATTTCAGTGACCATCTAAACATTCTCCAGCCAGCAACAGTCCTACCAGAATTGAATAAAAGCTCATGACTCTCTCAAAACTCTCTGAACGATCACTGTGCCTTTTTTTGCATAGTAACTAAATCTCAAACATACTTCTGAAAGGCAAATATTACTATTCTTTTTTTACAGCTGAGAAAACAGGGACATTGCAGATTGCCTAATGGTGACTCAGGGGGAATCAAAATAAAGATTTCCTGGTATGCTCTTCTACTACTGACTAGGCTTAAAATAGTGAGAATTGTAGTCCCAGGAGAAAATTTTAAAAACTGTAATGGACAATTTTAACTCCATTGTCCATAAAAGCCTGTGGTCACACATTCTTATTAGACATTGAGGAATTTTATGTTTGGCTTCCACTTCTATAAAGTGGAAGAGAAATACAGTTAGGAAAAAAGAATTAAGGCCAGGCATGTTATACAGAAACAAAAATACTATGCCTGAAGCTCATTCTTTCAAAAGATAAACCTGCAATTGTAAGGATAAATGGGAGGTTTGGTAAATTTCCCTCAAACATCCCAAAGGGTTACAGGTATAAAGCCAGTTTAAGTGGCTGTTCATTCTTGATTCACGTTCATTCCAGCCCTTTTGAGAGAGAGACACACTGAATCAAGTTAAAGACCGAGTTGATCAACTGAGGATTGTGCAGAACAAAAGAAATGCCATCAGTCAGCTGAGCCGTAAAAGCAAGCAGCAAAATAGATTCTGTTTCAGACTAAGCTGTCAAGATAACAACTTTGAATATGAAACCTCACCCAGTCTGAAGTTGCTGCACTCAAGTCAATGACAGCAAAGGAAAAGTTTGCATTGCCAGTATGGGCTCACACCAATACTAAAAGCTGTTTCATTCTCTCCAAAAAACCACATCAGCTTCCCTGACTAAATGATCACGAAATCAACTAGGGAATAAGCTCTGCTTGACTTGTTTCTAACAAGGAAAAATTGGTGGAGAATGTGAAGGTCTTGGCTGCAGAAGACATGGAATTGTGGCATCTAAAATCCCGAGAAATGT